>NC_082395.1:2658916-2684579 GCF_031168955.1 Gadus macrocephalus | reverse complement strand
TCTCCCCGAGCAAAGAGCTGACGTTATATTAATTCACGGTGTTGTCTCTTTGGAATGTCAAAAGCTGAGCACGTCTTTATTCGTTCTGTTTGGCTGCTGCGTGCCGCAGCATCTCCTCATGCTAATATTCAAGGAAACTTCAATGAGAGTAAATGCTAGAAAATGCCGACATGTACAGAAGACAAACGCACGCAGAGAGAGATGTGCGTTCTCTCTGATGTTCACCCACAGTCCACGCACAAACAGGTCACATGCAACTCATGTGCACGCTGAGAAACACACGTAGACATGTCAGACACGCACGCACGCACACACACACACGCAAGAACACACACACACACACACACACACACACACACACACACACACACACACACACACACACACACACACACACACACACACACACACACACACACACACACACACACACACACACACACACTACATGCAGAAACACACACGCATTGATAAACATAGCTTTCGACTATAGGAGGTGACCCCCTCTCTTCACCTTTCATCCTCCTTCCGGCAGAAGTGTTTTTGACCATTAAACCTGCATTAGGGTGTATGATCTCACAACATAATTGGAATACTGCCAGATAAGCTCCACCCTTCACCTTGTCCTCCTTATCCTCCTCTTCCTCGTACCCCTCCTACACACACACACACACACACACACACACACACACACACACACACACACACACACACACACACACACACACACACACCCCTGACTTAGGAAGAGGCTTCCTAATCCGGCTGCGGCCCGCGGGGCAACAGTGTTGGCGGTCACACGCCGCGCCTCCTGAAGCTCTATCCGCCCCACCTTAGCGACGGCTCATGGGCTGGACAAGGAGGTGTGTGGTTCGAGACGGGCCGAGTTGGAATGGACCTGGACATCATCGAAGAGATCCCAGGATGTTTAGAAGAGACACACAACGCAAAGAGGCAGTGAAGCCACAGATGTGTGCATGGGTCGTAAGCCGGTTTAATTCCTGTTTAAAACCAGAGCGTTAAACAGTTAAGTCGTTCCACATCGCCCAGACTTCAGCTCAGCCGTGCCCAGGAACAGGGAGGCGTGCCTCGGGGGGCCGTCATGTTATTGGACGCCTCGGCCCAACGGTCCCCACGCAAGGCAAACAAGGTGCTGCAATCCCCTGTCTGACAGGGGAGGACCCTGGGGACCCGTTAGCTCCAACCAGGCCACTGGATACCCCTGTGTATACTCCTGCATCTCTCTCTCTCTCTCTCTCTCTCTCTCTCTCTCTCTCTCTCTCTCTCTCTCTCTCGCTCTCGCTCTCGCTCTCGCTCTCTCTCTCTCTCTCTCCCCCCCCCCCCCCGTGTGTGTATATATATATTTTTTCGGCAGATACCTAGCTCGGGGTCCGCGGGAGGCGAGAGAGGGACAGCCTTTTATAGTGACTCTCTCCTCCCCGCGGCGCATATGCTCTCGCCTTCGGTGGCCCATTTCTTTTCTGATGGACTATAATGGCCTCCCACCTTCTCCTCTTAATGACCCTCCTGAGTGCCTCCTCTGCTCAGTTACCTCACGCCCGGGGCACGCCGACCCCCTAAATCTCCCGGTGCCGCTGCATAGGCCCCGCAGATCTTTATGGGGAGCATGGGGGACGCCTCGCAGAGCCTCATCATCAGTAATAGGATGAAGAGCGGGGGGAGAGAGGAAGAAACACCCATTCTCCCGTGGAGTTATATACGGAGTGGTGGAGGCGCATGTAAATAAGTCGTAGATCTAATCCCAGTGCGGATGGGGGGGGGGGGGGGGGGGTTGTCTCCCGGCAACAACCTCCCCAGGCTTTGGTGATCCCTACAACGGTCACCGGTGGCAACGCCGGCCTAAAGCCCCGGCACTCATTAGCAGTGCTAACTCATTTGCGCTAATCGATACAAAAGCGACCTCTCTTTTTTGGGAGAGGCTGTGTCTCCTTCAGACGCCTTCCCCCTGGCGTGATGGGTTCCCCCCTCGCCGTTAATGGGATTAGAGTCCAGCGGTGCGCAGACGGCTAATCATGTGGCGATTTGGCCCTGGCTTCCTGTAGCCCGCGGCACGGCTAACGCGCAGAGATTCATTCGCCCCCCCCCCCCCCCCCTCCTATCCGAGGGGGTAGGTACCTGGGGAGATGATAAGAAGAGTTGCTGATCTCCTGTGCCAACACAGCTCTCTAGCTCTCTCTCTGTCCGTCTGTCTCTCTGTCTGTCTCTCTGTCTGTCTGTCTGTCTGTCTGTCTGTCTGTCTGTCTGTCTCTCTGTCTGTCTGTCTGTCTGTCTGTCTGTCTGTCTGTCTGTGTCTCTCTGTCTGTCTGTCTCGGTCTCGGTCTCTCTCACTCTCACTCCATCGCCTTCCAAAACAGATCCCAGTTGTCTGCTGGTCTGTTTAAACGGTGCCAGCGTGTGGCCAGCCGCTGTATCTGTTTCCAGCTGAATGGTCACAGCGCTGTCAGCAGACTATTGACCGATGGGCGTGGGCTTCAGAGCCGCTGCTAAATGTCTGTAGCGCCATCACACGCAGTGTACTTTGCTCACACACACCTGGACAGATCCAGACATCAATACGCTGCAGTTACGCACACATGCAAACACAAGCACACAAACACACACGGCCACACACACACACACGGCCACACACACACACACACACACACACACACACACACACACACACACACACACACACACACACACACACACACACTAAAAAACCCATACCCCGACATACACTGTCAAACAAACACACGTGCGGCGCCGGTTGGAGGGAATTAGTCCCGCGTGGCGTGTTCCAGCGCCCGGGGTCCTCTGTGAGACCGGCCCGGCCGATAGCGGTGTCCGTATCTCCGGCTGCTCGCAGTGATGAATTAGGGCTGGAAGACAGCGGCGGAGGGTTTACCCCGGGCCTGTCCTCGTCGGAGCCGGAGCCCCGGCGTGTAAAGAGGCCGTTATCGGGCGCCTGCCAGATGCCTCGAGATGAACCGGGGTGTTTGTCCTCTGGCTGGTGCAGGGCGGACGGACACACGGACCCCCGGCCCAGTGGGGGGGCTGGGCCGACCGGCAGGGCTGAGCTGACAGACCCGCGGACAGACGGACACGCCGATAGGGAGGACGGATCAACAAATAAATGGACAGACAGACTCCCAGGGAGGCAGACAGGCGGACGGCCCCCCCGGGGATATGAGGGTGGGGGGGGGGGAGGGGGGAGAGAGATCGTGTCTGCAGAGGTTAGGTTGAAACGGACTAATCAAAGGCAGCACCTGCCCGCAGAGCTACCTCAGTAGGGTGGGGGGGGGGGGGGGGGGGGGGTGGGGGGTGTGTGTGTGTGCGCGCGCGCGCGTCATGGCGACTGCTCTGGCCTCTGAGATAAGCCCATGCGAACGCAACATGTCTCCGCAGTGAGAGCGGCCCACGCCAGCGCGCACCCCCAGTGCCGGCGTAGCCGCGGCTAATCCGCTGACACTGACAGCTCCCTTTACCCCTCCATGCTCACAACCAACACACACACGCACATCTGCACACACTGAGAGACACACACACACCAGACCTACACACACTGAGACACGCGCACACGCAGAGACACGAAGAGACACATCACACACTAACGCACAATCGCAAACACACGCGCGCACGCACCTGCACACACTGAGACACGCACACAGACTCATACAAACACACGCACCTGCACACACTGAGACACAAACACACACACGCACACAGACACATACAAACACACACACCTACACACACTGAGACACAAACACACACGCACACAGACACGTACAAACACACGCACCTACACACACTGAGACACGCGCACACGCCGACGCCTTCGACCAAGCCTCGACTTTATCTGAACTCGTGAGCTCAGGGAGATGCATTTGTGTAAATCGTGGAACTCGTTACGATTGGTGGGAATTAGCCCCAGACAAGTGGCATGGCGCGGCATCCCGGCGTGGTGCGGAGGCACTAGAGAGTGACTTATTGATCGGGAGTGGGTCAAACCATTTGTACTCACTCAGCCCGGGGATGGTCAGAGCGGCTCCACCCTGGGGGGGGGGGGGGGGGGGCGTCCAAATTGGCCCCTCACTCTCTGGTATTAAAGAGTAATTGGCCGTGTTTGTACTTCTGCGAATCAATCAGACCCCGGGCGGTGATTCAGGCTCCATCTGGTTGAAACAGGAATGGAGACGAAGGCCGGGAGGCGAGGGAGGGTGCCTCTCCCCCTCCCTCACTCCCTCTCCCCCTCCATCTCCCTCACCGCCTCACCCCCTCCCTCACTCCCTCTCCCCCTCCATCTCCCTCACCCTCATTGCCTCTCCCCCCTCCCTCACTCACTCTCCCCCTCCCTCACCCCCTCCCTCACTCCCTCTCCCCCTCCATCTCCCTCACCGCCTCTCCCCCCTCCCTCACTCCCTCTGTCCCCATCCCTCACCCCCTCCCTCACTCTCTCTCCCCCTCCATCTCCCTCACCCTCACTGCCTCTCCCCCCTCCCTCCCTCACCCCCTCTCCCCCTCCCCCCTCCCTCCCTCCCCCTCCCTCACCCCCTCTACCACACTGCCTCTCCCCCTCCCTCCCTCCCTCCCCCTCCCTCCTCCTCTGCTGTTTCTTCACCCTCAGCAGGGTTTGAGGAAGCCAGGTCAGCGGGGTTTGGATTGTTTGTTTGTGTGTGTGTGTTTGTGTGTCCTTGTGGTGTGTGTGTGCGTTTGAACGGTTGTGTTTGTCTCTCTGTGTGTGTGTGTGTGTGTGCGTGCGTGCGCGTTGCGGTGTGCTGCATAAAACAATCGTCCCGTCCAGGTCTGGGCAGGGCAGACAGAGGGCAGGACGCCAGGCGGACAGAGGGCAGGTCAGGGAGGGAAGGGTGTGTGGAGAACAACACGCACAAGGACAAACAACACGGGGGGAATACAGGCTGTGTTCCTCTGGCTCCTCTCCCACACGGTACTCTGCAGGGCCCAGTGAGGCCCTGCTTCGTGGTGCTGGATGCTCGGCTGCTGGTTGTCGGCTCGGCTCAGGAGGGAGAGCAGGCTCACTTGGAGCCTCGAAGGTTGCTAGTTCAATCCCCGGCTCCTCCTAGCTGAGTGGCGAGGTGTCCCTGAGCGCGACACGCTTATCCCCGACTGCTCCTGACTGGGCTGGCTGTCGCCTTGCATGGCTGACGACGGCGTCAGTGTATGAATCGTTCTTTAAAATGCCCTTTCATGTAAATGCCGGTTGTGGATGGCTGAGGCCCTGTCCTTGGTGCTGCCCAGCCCAAGCTCTATGACTGTGTGCTTGGGTGCGTGTGACCGGGGCGCTGAATCCATTCAGCCTCTATTGCTGTGTGCTGGTTGTAGCTGTCTCGTGCCCTGTCCATGGTGCTGAAGGGTTCCCAGGCTTTGCTGCCGTCTGTTGGTTGCAGCTGTCTCGTGCCCTGTCCATGGTGCTGAAGGGTTCCCAGGCTTTGCCGCCGTGTGCTGGTTGTGTCTGTCTCGTGCCCTGTCCATGGTGCTGAAGGGTTCCCAGGCTTTGCTGCCGTGTGCTGGTTGTGTCTGTCTCGTGCCCTGTCCATGGTGCTGAAGGGTTCCCAGGCTTTGCTGCCGTGTGCTGGTTGTGTCCGTCTCGTGCCCTGTCCATGGTGCTGAATACGGCCCTGGCTGTATTGCGTTGGCAGGAGGGGGAGTACAGTCGGCCAGCAGCCGGCTGAGTCATGCTGTGTCACGTTGAGCCCGAGGTCCGCCCAGAGCGCACTGCGCTCGCTCTCTCAAAGGTCAGCCCAAGACCTTTTAATGAACGGCTGTCACTTGACGGAGAAAAACATCTCCTCCTCCTCGTGTCGCTTCTTTCGTTACACACACACACACACACACACACACACACACACACACACACACACACACACACACACACACACTCATGCGCAGCACACACTCCAGTGTCGCAGTTTATCTGTAAGGAAGTGTCTGTGGAAAGCTCCTGCTAGGGTCTGATCCTGTTTGATTTCTTATGGTTTCTTTCATTATGCCCCCCTCTGTTCTCTATCGCGTTGGAACATCTACTGCGTTTATAAAGTGCCTTTCCCATCAGCTTCTGCCACTCAAAGCACTTTACAGTTATTGCTTCACATTTTATTCAACCCTGTACTCACCCACGCACACACACAAACACACACACACGCAAGCATGCAAACCCATGACAACGTGGGTGTCAACCATGCAAGGAAACATAGGTTAAGACTCTTGATGATAGCATTACCCATAGAGTGGTCTACCATCAGCTGGAGAAAGGACATCAAAGCAGAGAAATGGGACCTCAATTGCACACATTTGTACTTGCAAGACAGGGTATGAAATTGTGTTATTTCTATAGGCTATATTTGCTTGAAGCTGTTCGGATTGCCTTTCACATTTAGTCGTGAAGCCGATTGGGGTTCCATATGGTGAAATGCTGGAAAATGTAATATCACAAAATAATGACAAGACCCTGCATGTATATTTCAGGACATCTACGCTAGCACTCGCAGAACGGATATATTGACAAGCTTATTTAAAATAACCTTCTGTGTACTCCCCTGGTTGCTAGAGGCACAACAGGAATGATTAAATTTGCTAACTGGAAATGCGCTCCGGTACACAGGAAAGGAATATTGAAAAACCTGGTTAAATTAACACGTAATTGAGTCAGCTAGCTAGAAGCAGAATTGACACAGAATTCCTTTTAATGTACATGTTGCATAGTCTATGTCTCATATCAGCCTACGCCCATTGGAAAATACATTTAAAAAGAGCAGACAGCTGACTGAACTCCGTGAGTCTCAAAGCGAAAGGCTCCGTTTAGGAAGGAAAATGCTAATTGTTTTCTGTTAGTGTGATTGGATCAAGTTTATATGCATATCAGCGACTTGGAAAGTTGTTGATATCCATTTAAACTGATATTCAATTTACAACTCTAATGTTCCAAAGCACTCATTATGATTCTAGAATATGCAACACCAACTGGGCTCTTCTTTGTAAATGCCCAAGGGAAGCGATATTATACCCCACTTCCACAATCCATTTTGCAGTAAGATAATCTAACCACACCTTGGTTGTAAAAACAGCATGAATTATTGTTCATTTCGGACTGAAACAACTCCCCACCCACAGATAATAACATCTATAATTATATGTGGTGGGAAAACAAAACTGAAATCAAACACACACACCTACACACAACACACACACACACACACACACACACACACACAACCTACAAACACACACACCTACCATTGGGACACCGATCCCAATCCCAATCATCCCATAGGGCTGCGGCCGAGTGGCGATGTCCGAGCTAAAGGACGGACGCCGTCAGAACGGAAATGACACTCCATATGAGTTGTGGTCCCCTGGACGTGTGTCTGTCGGGAACGGTAAGCGCCTCCGTGGTTAAGTGTAGCGTGCTGACGGTCGACCCTCTCTCTCCGCAGCCTTTCCTCAGTGCTCTAAGGCCGGTTAATTATCCCGGAGGCTGGAGGGTGTAGCGATCATGTTCCACTGGGTGGTAATGACATAATTATGTCCAGCAGGACATCAATCCTCTCCACTTTGCTCGGCCAGTGTCCTTGTCCCACATGAGCGCGGGCACACTCACACACGCAGATCCGCACTTAAGCACATCCACACACGCACATCCACACCCACTTCCACAAACACATGTCTGCACGCGCGCATCCACACACGGGCATCCACGCACACCATCCACACAAACATCCACACTTCCTTTAAGACAATCGTTCACGCACGTACGTTAACACACGCACATCCACACGTGCACATCCACGCACACATAGGCACCCCTTGTTTAGTGGGTTTTACCTATCATCTGTAATTCTGTAAAACTGTTGTGTCCACTGGCCATGACAGAAACCAAACTGCCTGCACATCCATCTCTGACACTAAGGCCACTCCCATCTCTCGTAGTAGCCGAGACATACATCATTATTAAGCTTAAAGGAAACACACAGACACACACACACACACACACACACACACATACACACACCGGACACACACACACCGAACACACACAAACTCGAACTTGATCAGCAAGGCACTATGGAGTTCCAGAGTTGTAGCTTGAGTCAAACGCTGACCGTCATGACGACGGAGGAGGTCAGCGTGTCCTTAGAAGCAGCTTTCACGGCAGACCCTTCCTCGACTGCCCTCATGCGCTCCTCAGCCTCCCATTTGAGGCGGGGCCTCCAACGACGTATGCCTGCTCTGTGATGGAGACATCCAAGACACCTCGTACCGAAACGGAGCAGCCCGGGGACGAGCCGGCGTGTTGGGAGGCAAGTGGCCCTCTGCTCCTCGATGGAACCTCGACACTGGCTCTCTCAGCACCGCCGCAGTCTGTGTTTTCCCTCCTCTTGTTCGCTGCCTTCAGTGCATCAAAGGTGCCGAGGAGAAAGGAAATCAAACACAGGAGATCCTCACTTCAAAGCAGGCTTTACAGTAGAGTCTGGCTGAGGCGGCGGGTGAGCGAGTTATGAGCGGTTCTTTTCCTCAAGTATCTGGCCGAGCACCCCCGAGCTGCAAGAGCGATGTCAGGGCGAACGTGGAGGCCTGGGCTTCTCCCCTTTTATCCAGGAGCTCCGCAGTGGATAGGAGCCGTGGCTCGGCCTTTGTTGGGCAGACGGTTATCAATTGATCCGAGGTGGAGCACGAGTCAAAGCGGTGTCAAACCCCAGTATCCCGAGTTGCTTAGTTCAAACCTCGCCCTCCTTTCTGAACCCTGGGAAACGGTGGAAATCACCGGGAAGTATGGGAAAATCGCTTATAGAATAAAGCCCCTCCCGCTCTCGCTCTCTCTCTCCTTTAAGCCCTGCCGCTCTCTCCCTGTGTCTATGTGTCTGTGCGTGCACTGTGCGATAGGGAGCGAGAGAGAGAGAGAGACGCTTTCATCCGTTTTTCTCTTTAAAGGAAGCTCCATACCTCCTTGTGCAGCTCACAGCTCATTTGTGTGATGGGTCTATAGTCGACAGGCAGGGCGCCGCCTTTAATGCAAATGAAGCGCGGTGTCGACGTGTGGGCTAGCATGCACAACTTCCTCGCCGCCCTCTTTATGTCGTAGCATCTCCAGGACCGTGCGTCACAGTGCCTCAGTCCGTGTGTCCGGGGCTGTCTCCGGACAGTTTCCCGAGACAGCTGAGTGATGGGATAATTGGAAGGGCTGGCGTTCCTCATATGTTTAATGACTTAAGCGAGCGCAAACAGTGGAGCCATCGCGCTCTCCCTTCCCCCGGCTTGGAGAAGCACGGACTTCATTAGCGGCGGTAATCGCCCGTAATGATGGGATGGGACTTGAGTCCGTCAAAACAGAGCCGCAGTCAGCGGTTGTGACAACCGGCGACTGCGTTCTCCGTAAAGGCCGGCCACCTAGGGCAGCGGCGGGCGTGTGCTGTCCGTGTGATCGGCCACAGACAGGCGTCCGCAACGTCCGGGCTGACAGTAATGAGGGGGCTGTGTGTGTGTGTGTGTGTGTGTGTGGAGACCCCCAGGGTCGCCCATTACGCTTGATAAACACCCTCCCGTCACTCAATCCCTGCACAGCCGCCACATCCCCTCTCCCCTCCTCGGACATGTAGATGATGAGGCCGGTTTGCTTTCCTTCGCCGAGATCGACGTTGTCACGGCGTGTGTGTCGAGATGCTGTGCGTGTGAAATCCCGTTCAATCATTCATCACTCATTCATTCCCATCGCCTTAGTCGGTTCTCAACAAGTGGCTTTAATGAGACACTGTTGTAAAACCAACACCAGTTAATGGCAAAGCTCAATCAGTGCGGCCGCGACGGGAAACTGCTGCCAGCGAGCTCACGGGCTGGTAACGCACTTAATGAAAAAGGATAGCTGTGTTTGGATAGATAATTACGCGGAGAATAGTGGAGGGAGACTAAGCAAGGTAATTTTAACAGCCGGACTGGGTTTAATCTGTCTGCAGACGTTAAGTTCTGACGGTCCACGCAGGCCCCGCCACGCGCGACCGTGGATTGTTAATTCCCAATGAAATGGAAACCAAAGTTTGCCTTGGCTGAAATCCTTCTGCTTTATGGAGCAGTCGAGGAAATTCCATGCGAATCCCAAAGCAATTTATTAATGCAACCTAGCGTTTTAAAAAGCGGGTCTACTTGGCCTTGAGATTGACGGAAGGTCCAAACCGCTTCTTATTTACCGAACGGGAGTATGATGTGTATAGATGTGTCTAAAATGGTGTATTTCTTTTGCTCCTAATCCTTCTATTTGTCCCCGACCTGCATGCTCCCCTCTCCGCGCTTCAGAGCGGGCCGCTGCGGAGCTCTCAGCCTATTAATCACAGACACAACCAGGCATTAGCTGTCATCTAGCAGCTAATGCATGGGACGGCGCAGAGGCTTTTAGCCCCACCAGTCAGCAGATCAAGGCCAGCGGTCAATCATTTCACCCACGACAGCTCCGCGTTATATATTTCTGTTCCCGTGGTCCCCCACTTATTTCCTATGGATGATACTACTCTTTGTTGTCGACGTTGTTTTCGTTTTATTTTATTTTAACCTTTTCTTGTTATTGACCGCCCAACGCAAAACCGCTAAACATTGTATAAAAGGTTTTTTGTCAGGGAAATGCGCAGGCGAGGCGTTGCGAGGCGTGCGAGCTCGGTTTGTATTCCGTGGTGGCTGTTGTTGATCGAGGCTCACTTTGTTTGTTGTTGGTTTCTCATCTGGAAACTCATTTTGTGTTGTTCTTGAAGCATCAGGGATTTCAATGAAGCTGGTTTTGATGTCACTGACAACTCGGAAAGCTTCTGTCCGAGAGACGCGACGCAGTGCATACAAACACGGGGGCGCTCTCTCGGACTATGGCAACACATTTTTCTTGTTTTCTTTTCTTCGCTGTCGCCCCCTCGTTGTGAAAGTGTCAACGTTGACTGACTTTTGCTCAGATGAATTTACTGTAGTCATGGTGTGGGCCTTGAAAAGGACGTCATTCAGACATCTCTGTGTCATAGCCCTGTTTAACCAAGGCTATTTAGTTTGTGTTCAGTTTCTGCTTCGGATAAATCCTGTGGCGCATCCGGCAAGGTCTGGTGGTACTCAGAATACGAGGTTTACCCTCTAATCCCGGGTTTGGGTCCGCACACAAACAACGCGGTCAGGTGTGGCGTCGGTCGGTGTGCGGCGTCTCGCTTTGAGGCCTCAGGTGGATGCTGTGCTACTTTTAGCCAGGCTCCTGATAAGAAGAGCGAGGAAGGGGGGAGTGAGAGAGACAACCGGCTCTCCCCTCCTCACTCTAATTAAGGAGGACGTTAAAGGAGTTGCACTTCACACACCTTGACAGTTAAAGACACAAAGACACCAATAGAAAAACTGTACACGTACGCACGCACGCACACTTAGCTTTCACAGGAAAAACCAACAGTAGCCGTCGCGCTGTCAAGCAACGTGCTCCCATGAAGCTTGTCTTTAACACTCATTAACAACTTGTCTGAGTGGCACAAAGGAGACAGAGGGAGAGAAAGGCATTGTTCTGCCACATAGCAGGTAGTGGCACTTATAAATAATATAAAAATATCTATGTCATTTACTTTGAAAGGGTAAATGGATATTGGGTCATGTCCAAGCAATTATAATCGTTCTCATTATTAATATTCTTAATGAACATCATGGTGAAGGAGAAAGGTCCACCAGAAAGGTTCTGTGAGGAGGTTATCTGACGTATTTTGAACTTATGGCTCAACACATGGCTTCTTAAAAATTGAAGATCATGGATTTGTTTCGAAAGCCTTCCGAGAAAAACAAACATGGGTTTGTTTCTACAATAATAAATTGCGCTTTACAACATTGCCTAAAATTCCCCCATTCATGCACACATTTACGGTGGTGTCGACGATGCAAGTCGGGAGCAGTGAGGGTGAGGCGTCCCACTCCGCGACGCCTCAACACGCCGCTATAAGGAGCTATGGGATCGAACTAGCAACCTTCCGGTTACCAACCAACCCGCTCTGCCCCCTGAGACCCATGCCTCCCGGCCAAGCGAAACGTTGCGGCCTAAACTTATTACGTTGCGTGTTTTGTCTTCCACTCCCACCAACCTCTGCCTCGCCGCCTCCTCCTCCTCCTCCTCCTCCTCCTCTCCGGATCACCACGGAGCCGCCGTAAGGCTCCGGCGCCGAGACGGAGAGCGCCGCCCGCTGTCTCCGCTCATGGATTATTGATAAGCCGGGACGCGACCCGTCAGCTATGATGAAGCGTGGCTGTGTGAGCGACTCGCTGCGGAGCAGAAGGCAGGTTCTCAGGGCTCCGCGACCGGGGCCGCCTGCCTTCGCTCCACACTTAAAAGATGGATGGGCGAGTCCGCCGCCGCCGCACGCGGCTGTCATTTAGCGGTAGCATGTAGCACGGCCACTGAATGATAGATGTTTTGTGTGTGTGTGTGTGTGTGTTTGTACTCACGCTCGCATGTGTGTGTGTGTGTCCACACGTGTGTGCGTGTGCCTCCTTTCCTCTCCCTGTCCCTGAGCAGCAGCAGTAGCAGCAGGTTGCCGTGGCAGGCGCCCAGCGGGGGGGGGGGGGCGGTGGCCAGCGTGGGGGGGGAGGGGGGCAGGGGCCTCAGAACCCGGAGAGTGGGTTTGATGGCGATCTCTCCTGTCACCTCCCCTGCAGCAGCGGGCACCCGCCACGCCGCCGTAACGGGCCGCCAGCGCCTCCTTTATGTTTCCGCCCCTTTTGACCTTGACAGCTACAGGATACGAGGGGGCCGTGGTGTGGCATATATATATACACACGTGTGTGTGTGTGTGTGTGTGTGTGTGTGTGTGTGTTTTCTCGTTGATGGTTTGGAGGTGGAGCGCGGTGCGATCCACCGAGGCACTCCGTGGGAGCTGGGATAGTGCAGAGCGGCTCTGGGACCACACGCCCCTCCAGTGAGGTGCGTGTGGTCTTTCGCCGCCTCAGCAGCTTAAATATATATGGCATGTGATGCATATTGCAGCAATATTGGATGCCAGGCCCGGGGTCTTCAAATGCCTCTTAAATATCGGACAGCAAACCTCCGACCTTGACTGAGGCCAAGGCCGGGCTAAGAAGTTTCTTAACTTTCCCAGTAGCAACAACATCTGTACGTGCCTGAGCATATATTCGGGTGAGATGAAGAGATTGTTATTGGAGGAAAGAGAAGCATCTGACCGGACCCAACATTGATTCCATTGCTATGTCATCTCTCTGTTTCTCCCTCTATATATACCTCTTTTATTTCCACTCTCTCACTCTGCCCTTCTCAAGGGCCCAGTTGCTTCACAGGCTGCTAGACTCTTATCGCTGCTACGCTCGCTCTCGTATTACATTTGACTTCCCTTTCCTTCTTATTTCACATTGTCTCGTTCTGAGAAGCCAGCTCTCACACCCCCTAGCTCTCCTACTCTTGGCCCAACCCTCCTCTTCTCGGGGCACACGTCTCTCCCCGTTTCTTCCTCTATAATAACAGTGTGTGTGCGTGTGTTTGTGAGTGTCTGCGTGTCCTTTGTATGTCCGTGCACCATTGTCAAAGCGTACTCAGCTGACCATTACTGGCGAGTATTTTTTGGGTAATGTCACGTAGTGCCGGGAGACATGAATAGCGGTAGCAAAGGGAACGGCCTTCGGCGGCCACTCAATTTAATAGAGCCCATCACATGTTCGGTCCTGCTGGCGTTCGTATCAGCTGTGTACTCAGCGATGCCCGACACAAAGCATGAATACTCCTGCACTGCAGAAACAAAGGCTCATGTTGAACTCACCTCTACCAAATCCTCGTTTCAGCAGATCTCTGTCAGTTTCAATTCCACTCAGGTTGGGTTCCATGTATTAACGTAAACATATCAACACTTGAGGGAAGTGACGTGCATGTTGACAACAGGTTTGGCATGGGAGTGCATGTTTTATGGTTACAGATGTGCAGATGAAACTTTTCTTTTCTGCATTAGTATGGGGGGAAAAAGTGTTTCAATGAGGCTATGGCAGATTGTAATTGGCCACTTTACAATCATCCAGTGCAAACATATCAAACATGTACAGTTTAGAGCAAATTCAAAAAGCTCCGAAACCGGTGAGTGTAATTTACAGCGCCCCAGGCGTACCAGTAAAATGGCCGTTGTGATTTCAAACCTGCACCCCACACGCAACCAGCCCCGTTTAGTCATAACATACATAAACATAAAAATGGAAACACGGTAATCTCCATAATTCCCATCATTCTGCTTGGCCCGGTCTCCGTAGAACAGAACAGAATGAGGGCGTGTTAGGGATTCTTCCTCATTATTCCTGCATCAAGCGAGGCTTGCTCTGTGTGTCTGTGTGTCTGTTTGTTTGTTTCAAGTTCTGCTCGGTTGTTGGCCTCAACAGTCCGTGCCCGCGTGTTACCCCAGCCTTGTTATTGTCAGCCCCTCCCTGTAATAAGAATGTGACATTTCACTGCATCTGACGGGGGCGAAGACCAAATGCTTCTTCAAAAGTATTTTCCCTTGCATTTCACTCGGGATGAAATATGAGGAGAATGTGGGAATTCAAACTCTTTAATATTCCTCGAAGGCTTTCCTAACCGTGGCTTTTTGCTTATGGCGCTTAAATAGATGTATCACAATTAAATTGGCATTATTAATTAAAAGCAAATTCTCACTGTTAATTAAAAGGAGATACGGTTCCCGTCGAGGCTTTCGAAAAGATAACCCTGTAGGATTTTAATTAGAATAAAACATGTTTTTAATAACTTTGACCTACAAACGCTGTCTTGTGCATGCCAATATAATAGATCGAGAGCTGCATGTGACGAGGTAGCGTCACGCTTATTCAAGCAACACCGTTTTTAATGCAACGCATCGCAGCAGCTCTGTGGTTGGACTGCCCTCGGAGAGCACTACTACAGATATTGGATATTAAAGCTTTGCCCTTCAATGATACTGGCTTGTAAAACTGCCCTCTGGGAAACACACACACACACCGCAGCGCATCTTATTGTGGACAGTATCCGGTGTGCGACAGAAACACGCACGTCCCACCGCTGCTCCTGGTGCTTCTATCGAGCCGTGTTTTGGAACGACACGATTTCAGCCTGGAAACGATCCGACAGAAATTTCGACCGACAGGCGTTGTAGCCCCGCGTCATGTGACACGAGGAAAGACAACCAATCGGTCGCGTCTAGGGAATCTCGTAGTTTGTGGCTTGCCTACCTCACTGATACTTGTGATGTTTTTGTTTGAATACGCGCACATCGCATGCGTGTTTACCTGGGGAGGAGGAGGGAGGCCACTGTTTGGACACTGATGCTGTCCAGAGGGTCTTAACAAAGACACTTTCTGTCCATCCTGTGTTGCGGTAACATGCTAGCTAGTTTAGCTTCATGAGAAGCTGAAATCCTGGCTTACTCAAAGGTATCGCAACTCGTTAACATCCGGGTAGAAATGGTCTAATGCATTTATACTAGTGCTGTCAGTTAAACGCGTTATTAACGGCGTTAACGCAAACCAATTTTAACTGCGTTAATATTTTTATCGCGCGATTCATTTTTATTTATTTTTTTCTTTGGCTCAAAACAAAGAAGCAGTAGCCTGACTGCTATGTTCAAGGCGGTATGTTTGTATGTTTAATTGCACTATAGGCTTTTTTTTTGTATCGTCCTGTTTTGATCAGTATATGCCAATGTTGTTATCAATAAAAAAACATTTGCACAAGGCAAGCCGATGCACTTCTCCATGTTGATAAGAGCATTAAAATGAGAAAAATGTATGGGACAAAGAAATCAAGGGATATTTAGCATAGAAAAAACATTTGCGATTAATCGCGATTGCTCGCGATTAATCGCGAGTTAACTATGGCATTAATGCGATTAATCGCGATTAAATATTTGAATCGCTTGACAGCACTAATTTATACATAACTGCAAAACATATAACACATGTAAACAAATAAAGTTAGGCTTCAAAAACATATAAACAAAGCATAAGCAAAAAAGACATTGGCGCTATGGATTTTACATGCACCACCATCTGTGACACCGATGTTACAGAAATTAGTACAAAGCTCACTTCTGCTTTCCCTCACATTTTATAAGGCAACACAACGCCTTGATGCTTTTCTATATAGAAGGCAAACGTAAACAACTCTGTGCTACTCTCCACAGAAGGTTATCTGAGAAGGACACACACTATATAGTCTTATCCATCCAGGGATTTTTATGTCCTTTGTTTCTGTTTCTCAGAAGGCTGCCAGCGACACAAACACACGCACACACACACATCCCCAGATTGACCCTCCTCTCCAATAACCTCGGAAAAATAGATGCAGTTCATGAAAGACTGCAATCTACCATCTATGATTGGTTTCCAAAAGTATAAAATGCTATTCCTACTCTGGCTTAGAGATCCGACAGCCATTTTTTGGTGCTACGGTTTGCATGATCTGAGATGCTCACAAAAACCATGAAGATGTACTGCAGTGTGGTCTGAACCCCATACATTAGTCTGTTCCTAAAATGTCAGCCATCCGGCGCTTTGCTGCGCCCTTCCTCCCTTAGAGGCAGCAAACAACACTCAAAGAACCCCCCGAGAGGAGGGGAGCATGAATGGAGGTAATGACGAGGCTGTGTGTGAAAACGAGGCTAATGGAATCGGCACGTGTTTAATATGTAGGAAGCCGAACGCGTGTCATCATCAAACAATGTTCCAAATGAAGCTTCGGGCTGGGGGCGGAACTTCCTGTCTCCGCCGTTGTGTTTACCTAGTTCCCCGTCTGACAGGTAATGAGTGAAAGCGAAAGTGAAACCAGTCTCGGATTGCTTAAGCCTTAGGAGTGTCGGGGCTTTAAAGCATTTCTGCTGCTTTAGAAGAACTCCCCAGCGGGATTAGTATGTAGAGGCAGTGCCTAGCGTTGTGGCTGGCCCTTGTCACGTCCTCTGAAGTGACCTTCCGTTCCTCAAGTGCTGTGTTGACTCGTTGAGCAAACAGTGAATTACCATACATTTACCTAATGCAACGGCCCCGCCGAGCCCACCTCCACTGTGAGGAAACGCTTTGATTCCCGAGTTCAGAGACGAAGGTGTGTCTGGCCTTACGTTATTAATTGATGACAATGCGATGAAATACACGCCGTCACTAGATTAGTGGTGTTTGAGGAATATTTTACGAAGCAGCGGGATAATGCTCTTGCTTGCGATGCGGGCCTGCTGCCGTGTTCAAACACGTTGATTTTGTGTGCTCTTTCTGGGTCGTTTTAGGGGATGACTTGAGTAATTCGGAGCATCTGTTCATTAGCTCACCGGTTATGTTTTGTAATTATTTCTCATCAAGTTCAAATTCACTCTGAATCAAAATCAGGCGGTTGTTGCATAAGAACTGGCTTCTGTTCTGTTCTGTTTTGCACTGACTTCTAAACCCGATTGTGTTAATCTCAGAACTTTAATGCTTTGAAAACTATTTACAGCATTTCTCTTTTGAAAAAAATTATTGGTATTAATTATCCTTATAACTACTAACGAGAAATGTAACGCAAGGTATCGTTAGCGTAGTTTGATTGTTACTCAGAGCAGGTCTATTTTTTGTATCTAATGTCCAGCAAAGCTTATTCTGTAGCCTTGAAGAGCAGTTCCTGTGGCCGAATTCGGCATTATTTCTAGACGTTGCGAAGCATATGGATGTTTTATCATTTCATTTATTATAAAGCAGTCCCAAATTCTACCTTTATTTAGTGAAATTACGATTAATCTGTCTGTGTCTGTCTTTTTGTCACAAGTGCCTTGTTTTGGTGCGATCTACGATGGAAATAGCCTGAGATGTCACATTGCACGTGAATCCGAGAAGATTGCTTTTTGACAGAAAAAAAAACAGCTCTTTAATTTCAGATGAAGTGTTTTGCTGACGAAATGCAGACAGTTTGGTGTCTGGAGAATATTGGCAACAGCTATCTTAGCCTTTAAGCTCTTCAGGTCAAATGAACTTACAGTTAAGACAATTAAGCCCTAACTTTCAATCAGATCTTAATTGTGGACGGACCATAAAAAAACTATTTCTGTAGGATCTGATCAAACCCTTGTCTGCAACGCTAATTATGAACACTCAGCGGTGATGATGCAACAACTGCTGGCTGCTGTAAAACCTCGAGTAGCGGTAGCAAAGGCGGCCATTCAAAGCAATAGAGCCCATTACACGTGCAGTCCTGCTGGCATTCTTATCAGCTGTGTACTCTGCGATGCCCCGACACTAACATGAATACTCCTACACAGCAGAAACAAAGGCTTATGTTGAACTCCTATACCAAATCCTAATTTCAGAAGATCTGTCAGTTTCAATTCCACTCAGGATGGGATCCAAGTATTAACAATAAACATCTAAACACTCGAGGGAAGTCTCTGTGCCTGTTGACCACAGGTTTGGCATGGTAGTCCATATTTTATGGTTACGGATATACCAAGAAAACAAGCTTGGTAACAAGCAGTCGAGGCATGTTCCTGACAAAAGGAAAGGGAACAAAGACATCATCCTTCTGTATCATTTGAAGCACTGTTGCGCCTCGGCAGACAATAAGTACTAGGCTTCTGTCTTCTCATCACCATCAAGCAGAGAGCTTGGGTGATACAACTCACCTACCCTCTCCACGGTCGTCAGCAGAGACACGCGTGCGTTCGGGTGGCCTTGTTTTGGTCTCCCCTGTGAAGAGAGAGCTGTCAGATAACAACAGATTTGAAAAACGGCGTCTCGCCAAAACCTTTTCTTCGGAGGAAAGGACTTTAAGACTATTAGTGGAGTCATCTTCGTGTAGCATCTTATCCTAGCCATCTGCGTTGTACGCGGGGAATGGGTTAACCTAGCGATTGTCAGAGCTTGGCACTTGGTTCTATGAACATCCTTACTGCACCGACAGAGATATATTGTTTCACCTCCTTTTGAAAATGTACTTAGTAAGTCGCTTTGGATAAAAGCGTGCTAAATGTAAATCTTTATGGTTTTTGGAAGGTAGGATGGGCTATTTTTTTTAGCTCATTCTGATAAGAATGTGCTTTAATGAACTAAGGCCTTGAATCATAGCTAATTATATAAGTCATTGTCCATCAGTTGTGTTTGTTACTTGTACCAGATACTGTATCTTGGTGAAATAATATAGCCAAGTCCGTGATTGGTCCTTCATTTGTCATCGTCTGCATCACTTTTTTTGAGCGCTCCATTGGGGCGGCATTAGGCTCAGGATTAAGAGCAGGTTGGCTGGTAACCGGAAGGTTGCTAGTTCGAGCCCCGGCTCCTCCTAGCTGAGTGCCGAGGTGTCCCTGAGCGAGACGCCTCACCCTGACTTCTCCCGACGAGCTGGCTGTCGCCCTGCGTGCTTGACTCCGTCGTCGGTGTGTGAATGTGTGCGCGAACGGGTGAATGTCAGGCAATATTGTAAACGCTTTGAGTGGCCACTGGTTAGCAAAGCGCAGTATAAATGCAGTCCGTTTACCACTGAAAGCGAAGAAAGAAAGAGGAAGCTCC
The DNA here is from genome assembly GCF_031168955.1 of Gadus macrocephalus. Lineage (NCBI taxonomy): Eukaryota > Metazoa > Chordata > Actinopteri > Gadiformes > Gadidae > Gadus > Gadus macrocephalus. Next base: position 2,665,079 of record NC_082395.1, on the reverse strand, counting down.
GTGTGTCAAACAGGTCACTAAAGAGTCCAAAGAGGCTTTCATTTTCTAACACAGTCTTCCGCTGTCTGATTCTCCTCCCCTTGGCCCAAAGGCTACGCGCCCCCCGGCGGTTTCTACCCATACAGTTTGAGCATCCTGTCAACCTTGTAGAAGTGCGTATTTGTTCAGCGTGGAGGAACCTTGGAGTAAAACGGCTGGCTGCGTTGTTCTCCTCAGTAAACATGTACAGAGCTGTTTGGCTTCCGTGTTCCTCGGCGGTCTGCTTCTCCGCTCTGCACTGGTCGCTCTGCTAGGACCTGCAGCTCGGCTGAGCAGATTCAGCCTTAAACGTTCGGTCGAACACACACACATGTACATACACACACACACACGCACTTACATTCACTCACTCACTAGCACTCATACAAACACACTCACACGTACCCGCACACACGCACACACAGATCACGTTCCCTATGCACTGCGTGTCACCAGACTGTCAAGCTCCAACCAGTGTTTGAATCCCCCCCCCCCCCCCCTCCAGACGGTCAGTGGTCCCAGACCAGTGCTGTCACCCGCATGTCACCGGACCACCGCCAGAGCACCGTGAGAGAGCGGCAACACGTACACACACCAGTGAACACACTCCAACGAACACAAACCGCGAACCACAAACACACACACATACACGTACAGACACACACACACACCAGTGAACACACTCGAAAGAACACAAACCGCGAACCACAAACACAGTCACACATACACGTACAGACACACACACACACAACAGTGAACACACTCGGAAGATCACAAACCACACACGCACGCACACACCAGTGAACACACTCGAAAGAACACAAACCGCAAACCACAAACACAGATGCACATGCACGCACGCACGCACGCACGCACGCACGCACGCACGCACGCACGCACGCACGCACGCACGCACGCACGCACGCACGCACGCACGCACGCACGCACGCACGCACGCACACACACACACACACACACACACACACACACACACACACACACACACACACACACACACACACACACACACACACACACACACACACACACACACACACACACACACGACAGCTTCCAAGGGGAACGTCATATTGGCCTCCTTTGAGGGAAAAAAAAATAAAAAAAACACGAAGCCGGAGAACTGGAACACGGAACGCCACCGATAGCAACCCTACACCGGGACCCCCCACCCCCCCACCCCACCCCCTCTCCTGGGGGCCGCCATGAGATATTTATAAGCATTTTGATAGTTTCCTTCCATTCTCTATCATCCGAGATGAACGCTGTCATGTCGGATTACTCTTAAGAGCCTCGCCGTGCCCCCCCCCCCCGTGCCCCTGGCTGCTGGTCTGGGGGGGCTCAGGCTGCGACCCGTCTAGATTTCTCTGAATTATAAATTGCGTGCTCGTTATTAGCCTGCGTGCCCTCCTGCGGTCAAGGGCCCGGGCCCCCCGAGTTGGAAATGAAGGCAGCAAGGTTCTGATTACCAGGGCAGGCCCTCCATCGGCCCACTGTGTGTGTGTGTGTGTCTCTTTGGTTGTGCGCTCGCGTGTCTGTCTCTGGTTGTGTCGCTGCGTGTGTGTGTTTGCCTCTGAGTGTGTTTGTGTCTCTGCATGTCTTTGCGTGTTTTTGTCTCTGCTTGTGGTTGTGTATCTGAATCTGTGTGACACTGCATGTGTGTGTGTCTCTGCATCTGTGTGTGTGTGTGTGTGTGTGTGTGTGTGTGTGTGTGTGCGCTTGTGTGTGTGTGTGTGCGCTTGTGTCTTTCCGGGGGCGGATTTAGTCTGCTATTTATATTTTATACCAGCACATTGTTTTTGGTGCCTTTTATTTTTTGTTTTTTCGCGTCTTCAGGGAATACATTAGTTTGTGGTTGTTGACTGTGAGAATCACCACCCCTTTTCTTCCCTCCGTCGTGTCTCCCACGCGCACCTATACATACATTCACGCACACACAGCCAGGGTGTCGATGGATAATGGGTTTTGCCGTGACAATAAAAGATGAATTGAGGAGTGCTCAGAGTAAATGAGGTGATTTCCATGATGAAACAGAGCGATAAAAACCCAGAGAAGAGATCTGTGCCTTCCTCGACTCCTTCACTCCCTATCCTTCCCCCTCTCGCTCTCCCTCTCCCATACTCTCTCTCCCCCTCTCTCCAATCTCCCTTCCTCAATGTGTGCTAGCTATTCATCACAACACCGCCTTGATGGAGACCAGGTTTGGGCACGCCCATGCGTCTGCACTGTGGTTCTGCGCACACACACACACACACACACACACACACACACACACACACACACACACACACACACACACACACACACACACACACACACACACACACACACACACACACAAATTCACAGCATACACACACACAAATTCACAGCATACACACACACAAATACATACGCATACACACACACGCATACACACACACACACACACGTTCACGCAGAGCCAGGCAGATAAAGTTGGGGACCAAATATTGAGCTTATATTATCCTGTTGAAACCGGTTTTAGTACGGGCGGTAAAATCTCCCACCCTTGTTTTTTTCCACCTGTTTGTGACCTTGAACGGAGCTGGAAGGTCGTGTGCTGATGGAAGGGCATGGATTGAGTGCCGGGCTACACACACTCTGCCAGGGATAAGCCCGTCAGGAATTATTTAATGGTCAATGTCAAGGGCGTGTGCCTGGTGTGAATTCGTTGTGCTGGGTTCGCCGCTGGGGTCGCGAACCCAGCAGCTACATCGCAGCGCATTAGCATCATAGCCGCTCATTTAGCATAACGCACGGCTCCTTTGGCTTGAAGCTGTGGTAAATGGTAAATGGACTGCATTAATACGGCGCTTTTCTAACCAGTGGCCACTCCAAGCGCTTTACAATATTGCCTCACATTCACCCGTTCGTCGACACACTGACGGCGCAGTCGACCCCTCAGGGCGACGGCCGGCTCGTCGGGAGCAGTCGGGGCGAGGTGTCTCGCTCAGGCACACCTCGACACCCGGCTAGGAGGAGCCGGGGATCGAGCTCGTAACCTTGCTAGTTACTAGTCAACCCGCTCCACCTTCAACGGCTGAGGTAAAGCCCAGCAGACGGTCAGACGTGTGGATACACTGGCTGCTAGCGGGCGACGGCTTTGCTGTGGAGGGCGGTGTGGTTCTGATCAGAGTCACCAGTGTGTCCCACCAAAAAAAAACTAGAATGATGATTTTTATTCTCCTTTTTTACATTTGTTACATTTCTTTTGGACGTGACAGTGTTGTACGGAAGGAACTGCCAAGGGAGCTAGAAATACAGAATAAATGTGTTTATTTTTCAATTTCGTTTTTTTTTTTTAATATATATCACATCTCCTGCTACCCCCCTGACGGCCCACAAAACACTTTATAGATGAAACTATAACGCGTTTAAAGGATGCCTCCAAGTAAACGTGCTGACATTAAATATAAGTGTATAGATATGCAGCATATATTCATGCGATACAATATAACAAAATATCAAATACAATAGCCTCATACAAACGTCCCAGCCCATTTCAATGGTTACAGTAATGAAAAATGTGGCTAATATGCTACAGCATATTTCCAGCAGTGGCGTATTACTGCACCTTGGAGATTCCTTCTATAATAACGGGTCAATCCCGCCAGCGATTCCACTGTGGCCATGTTCCCCTCTCTCAGTCAGAGTGAGTTGTCACCGTTATTTCATTAATCTCTGTCAGCCCTCCTGAGATTCGTGCCTGCCACCTCCACCCCCAATCGCTATCTCTCTCTTGCTCTCGCTATTTCTCTCTCTCTCGCTCTCTCGCTCTCGCTATTTCTCCCTCCTCTCTCTCTCTCTCTCCCCCTCGCTCTCTCTCTCTCTCTCTCTCCCCCTCCCTCCCTCTCTTTTGTTCTCTCCCTCTCTATCTTTTGTTCTCTCTCTCCCTCTCTCTTTTGTTCTTCTCTCTCCCCTCTCTCTTTTGTTCTCTCTCTCTCTCTCTTTTGTTCTCTCTCTTTCTCTCTCATTCACTTGTTCCCTCTCTCTTACTTTCTCTCTCTCGCTCTTTCTCAAACGTACAGACTGCACTACCTCACTACATCCCATACATAATCGATGGCGTCCTGGCTGCTGTGATCTCCTGACAACTTCACACCTTAGTCTACCTTCATCCCCCCCTCGATCCCCACAGAGTGGGAAACCAAAAAAGTGAGAGAGGGCGGTAATGGTTGACCTGCTGATTGAACCTCCACGCACGCACGCACGCACACACACACCCCCTAACTGAGAGCATGAAAAGTTCACCGCTGGAGTGGAGGAAGGGCTGAGGCGACCTGAAGTGCAACCAAACTGAACTTGTATAAACTCCCTTTCCTAATTGGCGCCAATTACTTTTTTAATGATTTTCTTTACTGTGATTCGTTTAACACTTAAAGCTGAGCTGAGCCATTAAGCACATTCTTGGTGTCAACATGGCCAGACCAAATGACCATTAAATACCAGACAGAAATGGTATTGAGAATACGTGACTACCGCTTTAAATACACCCCCCCCCCCCCCCCCCCCCCGCAGAGTGATAATCAGAGTCCTTGTGTGCCTCATTTCTAAAGGTCACTAATGGTCAAAACTGTTAGCTAGTTATTTATTAAAATGTAGTAGAGGACACAGACGGCGGCGTAGTCTGAGGTGGTGTCATGGCTGACCGTGGGGCTGACGCACACACACGCGCACACACCGACTCACAGACACACACGCAAACACACACACAGACTTATCGAAAGACTCACACACACACACACATACACATACACAAACGGGCATAGACAGACTCACACAGACTCACAGACGCACACGCAGACACACACATTCACACACACACACACAAACACAGGCTCATAGAAAGACTGGCGCACCCACACACACACACACACATACACATACACACACACACACGCATAGACAGACTCACACACACACACACGCACACACATTTTAATTGTGGTGGATATTTCGTAGCCGGACCGGATCACATTACATAAGTGGCTTTGGCTCCAGGTTTTCGTCTTCTTTCTCCCCCCCCCCCCCCCCCCGCCCCCTCTACAACTTTGGCGTCTCGCTGCTGGCGTATTCTATTATATGCTCCTCATTTCCCTCGCTGTCCTTCAAACTGCGCGGAATGTCAGCCGCTCGGGGCGGGCGAGGCCAGTATCAATTATGAGTCGGGCGAGCGAGAGCGAAGCAGCCGCTGATACGATCTGCAGGGCGTTGGGAAAGTGTGTGTTTGTGTGTGTTTGTGTGTGTGTGTGTGTGGGGGCATGGAGATGAGCTGTTGACAAGAGACGAGGCAGAGCACACAGCCTCTTAGAGAGAGAGAGGGAGAGAGAGAGAGAGAGAGAGAGAGAGATTGACAGATATGGCGATAGAGAGAGATGGACAGTCAGTGAGAGAGAGAGATGGCGAGAAAAAGAGATGGACAGAGAGAGAGAGAGAGAGAGCATGTTCTATATTAATTCCGATGTTTGGGTTTTGCAATGAATACATGTGTATCCGATAATCGAACGCTGTTGCTACTGTTGTAAAAAAATATCTTTCTTTTTTATTGTAATTTTCTAAACAAATCATTTACCGGCGGTGAGTGGATACTGTGAAGAATAATTGAACAAACCGAATAGTGAGAAAGCGTGACTGACTGTGGATTATTAGAGGGGACAACATGAATTGGGGGGCCTTTTGAATAGTGTAATTGCTGTAAGGCATTGGGGAAGGGAGCTGTTAACATTGTTTTATTTGCATAGTAATGCGGCGCAATTAAGTGAGTAAATGAACAGAGCTGTAACGGGGCCGTCTGCGTTTTGTATTGGGTGATTAGTGTTTCTATAACGTACAAAATATAGAGATTCTTATATATATATATAGACTCTTCTTATCTCAGTTAGCTTTATAAAATGGCAGTGATGGATGCCACACCCAGGTCCACCTCCTCCGCCGCGAAGGACAGGAAAAAACGGGTTCCTCCAGAGCTCCTGCGGCCGTGATGTGCGAGGTGGGCCGTGTCCGTCAGCAGGGGAGCGGTATCTGTCGTGAACCTGTCCGTCACGTCGGACGCGCCGGGGCCCCGCCTCTGAGTCGCCGTGCCTCAATGTCACTCCTGGTTCTCAGG
>NC_082395.1:2650734-2658816 GCF_031168955.1 Gadus macrocephalus | reverse complement strand
CAGCCGAGTTCAAAAAGATGGCTTTTATTTTGGTCTGTGTGATGATGGGTCTTTGATGTCAACACTGAGCAGGCTCCTCTCTCTCTCCCTCCCTCTCTCTCCCTCTCCCTCTCTCTCTCTCTTTCTCTCTCTCTCTTGCGCGCTCTTACTCTATCTCGTGCGCGCTCTTACTCTGTCTCAATCTCCCTCTCAGATATTGCGTTGTGCTTATAATTAAAACATACTGTCAACTAATTCAACTTCCTATAAAGGAATTAATCACCGTGCAACATTTGTTCAACCTATGCCTGATTTTCATTCGACTATTGTGTGTGGGTGAGTAGATGCAACAGACGGTCCCCTTGTTTTCTCCATATCAACATCTGTGATGCCTGTCAGCAACCTAACCCCTTCCTACACTGTACCTGTGTGTGTGTCTGTGTTTGTGTACAGATACGTGTGTGTTTGTGTACATATTCGTGTGTGTGTTTGTGTACATGAACTTGTGTGTGTTTTTGAGTACATATATGTGTGTGCGTGTGTTTGTGTACATGTACCTGTGTGTGTGTCTGTGTTTGTGTACATGTACCTGTGTGTGTGTGTGTTTGTGTACATATTTGTGTGTCTGTGTTTGTGTACATGTACCTGTGTGTGTGTGTTTGTGTACATATTCGTGTGTGTGTGTGTTTGCGTGCATGATCTTGTGTGTTTTTGAGTACATATACGTGTGTGTGAGTGTTTGTGTACATGTATGTGTGTGTGTTTGTGTAGGTGTGTTTTTGTGTACATATACGTGTGTGTGTGTGACTTTGTGTGTGCGTTTGTGGAAATGTACGTGTGTGTGTGTGTGTGTGTGCAGTTGTTTCGTGCAGAGTCGTAGAGGACATCTTACTTCCTCTCTAAAAACCTCCCTAGCTCATCTGGCGAGCCCTCCTCCATGATGGGGGCCTCGGTAGAGGTAGAGCCTGCCTGGTTAGGGACTGTGTTCCACCGCAGGGCTGGGCTAGGGGCACAGCCAAGAGCCCCTCAGCAATTTTCAGATAAGACCTCTGCTGGATCTCTCTGCGTACCCACACACTCCACCGCCACGAGACCCCGATGTGAGCCATCTCGGTCGGGCGCTCTCGTCAGATTTTGTGGATCGCAGAAATTGTAACGGAGAGATGAGCGAATGAGATTTTCTCAACAAGTTTGGTCCGAGTGGATGTGTTGTTACTGCACATCGTGTGGCTGGCTGTGCCTTTGCGTCCCTGCCTTGATTGCAACGACACGCACGTAAGCAGACACACACGTCGCACACGCACGCATATCATTTTTATTTATGCTCACAAACGAGCAGTAATTCTTGAACACAAACATGAACAGATGCAAACCTCTGCAGGACACACACACAGCTGCACACGTATCGCAATCAAATCACAATCAAGGCATACGCCGTTTAAACACACGTACACAAACACATATACACCTCACATTCAAATGAATTACCATTTCAAACCGCAATCGCTGAAGGCAAAACATCCCCTGGCCGAGGACAGAGCGGAGAATAGCCCGGGCGACGAGGAAAGTAGAAACTACGCCCTGCTTGACCCCCTTAACATTCACCGCTTCCCCGCTGATTCTCCTGTGACGCTGCGATGCTTTTTACAGCTTAATGTGCAAAGTGTCGCCACACCCCCCCCCCCCACACATAATGTTCTTTATCGCAACGTGCGTGAGCGGGCTGAAACCTCCGCAGGCTGGGCTCACTCAGCAGGGCCGCTTATCTCTCTGTGGGCACGTCTGAAAAACTAACGCTCAAACAACATCTCCTTCTTTATTTATGTTTAGCCGTCACCTCCTCTTCCTCAGCTCTCTTTGAGAGGGCGGGGGCGGGGGCTATTGATGCGTTTAATTAGCTGGTCCTGGCACCGCTCTTCTGCGTGCATTTCCTCCTGTGAGGAGGAGTGAACGCAGCAGGAAGCCGCCCGGTCTCTGATGATATCGGGGGGGGGGGGGGGGGATGGGGGCGTAGCAGAGAGAGAGGCTGTGTTTAGGCGGAGGCCGGCCACTGTGTGAGGCGGTCCTCTGGGAGAGAAGAGGACTGGCTTTGGCTCCTCAGCACTCTGCAGGCTCACAAGTGATAGTTTGGAGGAACATCTCGAGTGACAGACGCCCACTGGCTCAAATCTGGGTGATGGGGGGGGGGGATGTTTACTTTTGCTTTAAATGTTTTACAACCCTTCCTGTTGCTGGGGCTGAGGCTCTTGACCTTTACGGACAAAGTGTCTGTAAAAACCTGTGTAGAAGACTGGCCTTTGTTTAAATGAAACACATTTGTGATAGTCGTCTTCCGAAATATCCATCTTGCCGCTTGCACATTTTTTACAAATGTTTATCTTGGGAAGAGTTGATCCGTGACACAACACGGCGCACTGAGTAAATCGGCCCCTCGCACCATCTGGTTCCTGGCATAGGCACAGAGCAGTCTCCCCCAAGACGCTTAAGCATTGTCTAACTTCTGGATCGGATATTAGCACCTAGCTAATCAGGCTACATCCCTGCCCCTCACTCTGATATGGTAGCCTATTTGTCAGCGCGTATGTTTGCTTTGACAACAGGTGTGCGTTTGTTTGACTGTGTATGTGTGTGTGTGTTTGTGTGCGTTTGTGTGCATGTTGATATGCGAACATAATAGTGCGCGGATAGTGTGCGCAATCAGCTTGTGCATACAAGGGTGTCGTTTATTGTGGATTAAATAAATAGACTTATCCTGAAAGAGGCAGCTGTGTGTGTGTGTCTGTGCGCGAGTGTCTGTGCGCCTGTGTGTGTGAGGTATAGAGAGAAATAGAGTGAGAGAGAGAGAGAGAAGAGGGACAGGAGAGAGCAAGGTGCAAGAAGAGAGGTCAGAGCAGAGGGAGGCATTGATTGCTGATTGCGTGGTGTGTGTGGAAGAGGACATTCGGTGACACCGTGGCGAGATGTGTATCAGTGAGGGAAGATGACATCGCAGGGCAGCATCTGGGACAGTAGCTCTCTACTCTCCCCCTCTCTATATCTCTCCCTATATACCCTTTTTATATGCTATTTTATTCTCCTTTTCTGTTCCATCCGACAAAATAAGGCATGTGGACTCCAGACAAGGCAGGCTTTCCATGGCCACTTATGCACCATCTGTATGGAGCATCTATAGGCTCCTGCATACACGACCTGATTGGTTGTGTCTCACAGACACCCTGTTTCAATCATTTACTGATTTTCTTATTCATTCACCTCTGTGCAGTGTGTTGTAACGCACAACGGTACACACACGCTTGCAAACACACACGCACGCACACACTCATACGAAGGCTACGATGTCCTTCATTCTTCTGTGTTTCTCACACCGAGTACGTAAACATATACAGGTACGCAAGGTTTATACACGCGACGCATGTATTCACGCACACGCAACACAACACATATGCAGGCACGCAAGGTGTATACACGCGATGCATGTATACACGCACACCAATTGTAAACAAGTCTTTCTCACATGTCAAAAAACAACATGTTGAGAAAACAGACACGCAAATCACATGGGTGTACACGCACACACACACACACACACAGAACGCTGCTTTATTTTTAGCCGTTCTTTCAGTCCTGACCTACATCACAGCATGAATAACACAGTGGGGAGATGCATGGAGGAAGATGAGCACAGAAGAGAGATAGCGAGAGGAGGGGGGAGAGGGAAAAGAAGACGGATGGATGGGACAATGGATGGTGATTCAGTGAAAAGGTGAGCGCAGAGAAGAGAAGGAAAACAGAACACGGCGTTTGAAATGACAGCCCCAGTTCTGTCAGCCGACGTAACCAGGGACCACCCCACAGAGGTTATCCAAGGGAGCACATTAACACGTGTGTGTGTGTACACACACTCACACACACACACACACACACACGGATGCACCCGCACACGCGTACACACCTGTACACACACGCACACACGCACACATCAATGTTCACACGTGTACACACACACAAAAGCACACGTACACACATACACTTATACACACACGTGTTGGGGCCACATTGGGAGATAAAGCGCCACACTTGACAGGGAAGGCTTTTATACTAAAGCTGACAATAGAAGCTCCCTGCCTCCTTCCCAGCCTTTGAATTATTGAATGGCTGTGTCAGAAACATCAGGGGCCATAATCAAACCTTGAAGTACACTCCCTGCACCCATGGGTGTCTCCTCCTCCAGCGCCGCCGCCTGCAAAATAAAGACAATCTAGCGATTATCTCTCCAGTCTGGAGTCCGACGAACCCGAAGGCAATCCAGCCGCTGTTCATTGAACTCAAACGGCTCAGATAAGCACGGTGTTTGTTTGCTCATTTCGACGCGCTAGATCAATGTGTTTTGTTTCAGGACGGAGGCCAGATAGCTTATGTTGTTGTGGACGTGGGGGCCGTCCTGATATTCCACCTGGGCTCCCGGTAACATTAAACCCCGCTGGAACCGAGCAGGGAAAATGTGTACATTTTCGAATGCGGGTCAATCAAACACACGCGGCTTACACCTGCATGGGCGCCAGGCTGCTGCACGGCCACCCAGGGGACACACAGCACAAGAGGCGGCTCTCACAGAGATGCTCTGCCTGCACTTCCAGGTCGTCCCGACCCAACAAAGGGTCCCTGAAGTAGCGGCATGGATGTCGCCTGCTGGCAAAAGGCCACAGGCAGTGCTATGTGAACATGCACGCACACAGTCATCGCACACACACGTGCACCAAGACACACACACATGCACCCACACACACACACACACAAACAGACACACAGAGACACACACACACACACACACACAGACCAAGACACACACACACCCGCTGTGACACTTTACACTTGTGTGGCTCACACTTAAACGTGCAGACTCCCCCCCCCCCCCCCCGCCCGGATTGCGGTGGAAACTCTCCCGGTCGTCCTCGACTTTCAAGGGACATTAGCAAGGCAAAGACTGGGACGTGTTCCCCGTGTTAAGAGAGAGAGGGGCGGTAATGTTTCACGATGTTGCCTATTAGACACCGCCACTCATCAGTACACCCTGCCCCCCACAGTGTCCGTCGTCCGTCACTCTTTAAAATACCTCTTCTCCTGTCCCTTCTGCTGTTCTCTGCCCTATCAGCATCATCACCTTTCTTACTCCCATCACATTTACATTTTACATTTACATTTACATTTACAGAAGAAAAAATATATTGCTGTCGGTACAGTAAGGATGTCCATAGAACCAAGTGCCAAGCTCTTGCAATCGCTAGGTTAACCCATTCCCCGTACAACAAAGATAGCTGGGATAAGATGCTACACAATACTAAGTACTATTCTTATGTGCCAGGATGTAAAACATACAATAAGTTCGAAAGAGGCTTGTGTAGGGGGGTCTGAACAAGTGAGTCTTGAGTCTTTTGCGGAAGCTGCTTCTCCGTCCAACCATGTAATGTCTTGTTCGGTCTTGACCTGACCTGACCTGTACTGTCCTGTACTGTCCTGTCTGTTCTTCTCCTGTCCTAACCCTCAGTTTGCAACTCACGGTTAGGCGCCCTATCATAATAACGGTAGTACCTTTGGTAGCCTCTTATAATACAACAGACTGCCCAGACTGTGTACTCAGCTGTGTATTTGACGACTTGGTCGCCCTCATATTATTTAAAATGCTTTCGTAGTACAAAGGGCCTCCTTATCCGGCCTCATTTTCTTTGCTTATTCTCACCGTTAACATCTCTATATAAATAAGTATAGAATCCGTGTTTTTTTGGCCGCAACAGAGCTTTGGAAAAAGCTTTGTTGACAGGGCCTTTCCATCGCTTTGTGTAAACACAGTTTGCAACAAGGGCAACAGCCCTGTCGGTGTGCTGCTGCCACCACACCGAGCCGTTTCCCACCCAGGTACCTTCCACCGGCTGTTGGTCCAGCGCGGTGGCTCACAGAGTCCTGATGCACCTCTCATCTGTGTGTGTTTGTGTCCCTCAGATATCGACGAGTGCGCCACCCAGATGCACTACTGCCAGTCCAACACAGCCTGCGTCAACCTCCCTGGCAGCCACCGCTGCGACTGCCTCCCAGGCTTCATCCGAGTGGATGAATACTCCTGCACCGGTAAGGCGCGCGCGCGCACACACACACACACACACACACACACACACAAAGACACACACACACACACTCAAAGACACACACACACACACTCAAAGGCACACACACACACACTCAAAGGCACACACACACACACTCAAAAAGACCGACATTGACACACTCACACAATGCCAAAAGTCCTGCCATCTATTCCGCTGCCAGGTGATTTGCGACTCTGCTTGTACCTCTGGGTGACTTTCACAGACAAACCCAGCTGGTTCACAGAAAATACCAGGGATGACTTTAACTTTATGAACCAGCAAGTTGTCCCTTTGAACAAACAGACACACACACACACACACACACACACACACACACACATAGCACTTCAAATGCGAGCTTGTACACTAAACCTTTATGAACATGGCGAATACGATTTCTGTTATTCTATTGATATTGTGTTTATTGTGCGCTCCGAGCTGTCTGTATTCGGGTCGTTAATCTGCAATAAAATCTCTGAAACCTCAATGCTGTCAGCCTGTCCAGAACTGACATGTTATTGGGTGACCATCGACCAGCCCTGGCCTTAGTTCAGTGCTGAGCCACGATAGCCACACCTGTGGGACGGAGTCTGTGTTTGCTGTGGGCATCTCTCTTTTCGCGGTGGTTTATCAGCGTCTCAGCTCCACTGCAAACGGCTTCGAGGGAGAGATGTTCCGATTCCATTTTTTTCCTTTGCGATACCGATTCCGTTTCCTGAACTTCAGTGTCGGCCGATACTGAGTATATACCGATACAGCATCTAGCCTTGTAACTACTAACAGAACTGGCATCGGATCAGTGCATAGACTTACGTACTCGCCGATACCCGATGTTAGGCAGTATTTGAGGAATTTCCGATATTTCGGGAAAACTCTACTTCCAGGTGACCTTCAACATCATCTGCTGATCACCACCAACATCACAATGGTAGTTGTGATCACTACTGTGAAGTTTACCCCCTTCCCCCCCTCACACTGTTTAATTTGAACGAAGGCAGGTGTTAGCCGTGGCTGCTGACTGTGTCCACTCCCGCCAGTCTCTCTGCACTTAGCAGGCAGCCGGTGCCGCCACGGTGGAGGAAAAAGTGTTGTTTAATTAGCTCTGTGTTGGCGGCGGCGCCGGAATGGGTGTCTGTGGACAATCAATCCATTTCGCCCGCTTGTACAACCTGGCTGCTGACACCCAGTCCAAGCTCTGTAGAACACCCCGGAATAGTCTCTTCGTCTGCCAGAACAGATGTATACTCCACCTTCCTGACTTCGCTCACTTTCCTACCTCTCGCTCACTCGCTCTCTCTCTCTCTCTCTGTCCCTCCCGCTAACTTTCTTTCGCTCTCTCTCTCTCTCTCTCTCTCTCTCTCTCTCTCTCTCTCTCTCTCTCTCTCTCCTCCCCCCCCCCCTCCCTCCCTCCCTCTTTCTCTCTCTCTCTCTGGCTCTCTCTCTCTTACTCTGCTCTTTAATTCATCTTCCGCCCCCCTTTCTCGGTATGCAAAAACGTCGCCCAAATTGTCCCCTCCTGCTTATGCTGCTTCTCTTCTTTCTTCCCCCGAGTGAGTCGGAAAGCTGACTTAGTTTTCCCGAGTGGATACTGTCACAGAATGTGTCTTTCGCTCTCAAACGGCATTGTTAGCGCTCATCCTGCCTTAGCAGAACGATAAAAAGATTACGTGCTGCTGACGTCCGCAATAAAACATGGCCGTGTAATCATTTTTTCTCTCATGCTCACAAATGTCTATCCGGCATATTACAATAGATAAGCTGTGGCCTCCTCCATCCAAAGCCTCTATGGAGCTGGTTCCTGTTCCTTTGACCCGTTTAATCAACGATTAGAATGGATTTGCCCATTGTATATTTTTCTGAGGGACAGTGTCACACATAAAAAGAAACGTTGCACGATACTCTCCTTAGATTTTCCTTGGCATGTTTGCCAATGAACATCCTTAGTTATCTCTCATCATCAGTG
>NC_082395.1:2620734-2645734 GCF_031168955.1 Gadus macrocephalus | reverse complement strand
CATATAAGCTCGTATTTTTCTTCTTTTACTTGTCTTATCCTACCTCGTGTTTATTAAATCTTATCCTTGCTAAGCTTTTTATAGCCGAGCTGATCTCGTCTCCTACAGCCTGAAGTCATCCGAATATGACACAATGCCTCCGTCGTTTTAATTAGTTCCTCTTGTCTTTCTGTCTCCTTTCATGACAACGCCGCAAAGAAAAACAAACAACACCGCCAGACCTGTTACCGTTAAAGATAGAACAGCATTTTGCCCACACCTGTTTTGCTATCTTTTCCCGGTTGTACTATTCTACTATTTTCTACTATTTTCTATTTTAAACAACATCACCGTGGCAGCTGCCTGTGGCCGAAGCTAACCCTGTTAGCATGCTAGCAGGCGTATGTGCTGCCTTATTACTGCCTTATTGATTTGCCGCTATGATGTCACCGCCCTCCGGGAGGTCAAGGGTCACTGACGTCTGGCGTCTGGCGTGGCGCGGCGATCACCCCACCGCGACCCTCTGGTCAGGCCTGCCTCTGCCCCCTCCCTCGACGCCCCTCACTTCACCCCCCCCCGATCTCCGTATCCGCAGTGGGCCTGGCGCGGTCGCTTTAGCGTTTTCCTTTAAGTGCTATTCTCGTTGAACCCGTTGAATCAACTCGGCTCATCGCTGCGTCCAATTATTCTTTTTTTTTTTCACGATAAATTAACTTTATTTCCACTAAAAAGAAATATTCCTATTAAATATTAACCACTCGTGGAAGGCTCCCTCTAGACCGTCTGGAGCATTTGGTGGACCTGTGTTGCGGATATGAAATCCCAAGCATAAGAAATTGCTGCGTCCCACCAAATAAATCCACGAGAAATATATAATTTCCAAAGTTGTTTACCTTGTTTAATGGTGCCGCTGAGACGCCATCTAAACTACAGTCGTATCTTTCCTCCTTCGTTTGCCATTTTCTTTCTGTCTTTACGGTCTCGTCCACCTGAGGCTGCCTGCATATTTAAACATGTGTCTCTTTCTCCATGTCGCTCCCATTAATGGTGAACACGTCCCCCCCCCACCCTCTCCATAAACTGTTAGGACGTAGCCCGCACGCCGCTCTCGCTAACCTCCGCTTTATAGGTCGGCGTGCAGCGAGGAAGCCGCTCACTCAGAGAGCGAGAGCGAGCGAGGGAGAGTGCGGGGGAAGCGGAGGCTGGATCACGTCTAACAGTGGCTTCAGGGCGCAGCGAGATGCCGCTCGTTAATTAACGGGAAATGCATAAAGTTATGACTTCCGTGGCGTTCTGCATACCGATGAGCCCGTCGCCGCATTGGGGAACAAAGTGTCCGTAAACACGGCGAGCGGTCCAGGACTTCACTGGTGCAGACCCGTACGGCGGAGAGGGGGGGGGTGAAGCCAAGAGAAGCCCCTTCACGGTTGCTGTCGTGGGTTAACATTCGTTTGCGTTACTTATTGTTGTGAGAACAGTTCTGCTGTTAATCCCCCCTCTAGTAAGCAGAGCCATGGTCCTCTAATAACCTAACTGCAGCACAATTAATGTCAGTGCAGTGCTTGAGCTTAAACCACGTGCTACTAATCCCACACGCATCAGCCACAGCAGCATGCAGAGTTAATGTTGTTCTAGTTCGGATTGGTTCTGCCGCGGTAGGACTCAGACTTCCCGTTAGCAGTGGAGTGCAGGGGTGGCCTTAAGTCAATTGGACGCACGGCCTCGTTAGGTTTCTACTCCAGGAGAGCGGGGCTTAAGTGGAACACGCTGACGGCGTGTCACCTTAAACACTCTGATATACTACAGTGGCCGATAATTGCGCGGCGGAAAACCGCGCGACACGTGCATTATCGTACCCAACCTCACACAAAAGAGCCTTTTTACCTTTTACTCGAATCGACATGAAGACCTTAATCATGTATCTCGCTGAGGGTCTTAAATCTGAGCTAGCGCTTGTGAATCTTTGAGGCCGACCTTAGTCAAGGCCGTCGGCAGCTGCTTATCTGAAAGCAGAGACTTTCTAAACCGCCGTTTTTCTCGCGGCCTGCTAATAATTTAGAAGGAGCCAGTTAGCGCTTGACGGTTTGAAGTCGGAATTTTCACAGATGGGGTTTCAGAAGGAGCTCATAGGTGCTCTCTTCAACTCTCTCTCCTTTCTTCATCTTGCTTATCCAAGTCACCCTGATGGCCTCAGGCAAACATGACAGCCGTACCTGACCCACCTCTCTCTCTCTCTCTCTCTCTCTCTCTCTCTCTCTCTCTCTCTCTCTCTCTCTCTCTCTCTCTCTCTCTCTCTCTCCTCTTCAGAGCGTGACGAGTGCGCCGCCGGCCAGAGCTCCTGCGACGACAACGCCATTTGCACCAACACCATCCGAGGCCACCTGTGCACCTGCAAGCCCGGCTACGTGGGCAACGGCACCACCTGCAGAGGTAAGGAGTCCCGTCCAGCCGTCCGCCCTCTCATCCTACCCCCCCCCCCCCCCCCCTCGACCTCACCCATCACCTAACCAGGGCACCAGCTGCTCTCTGAGATGATTGGAATTGATCGAGGGTCTGTCGGTGCGGGCTCCGGACTGGCCTCCGCCCTCCTCCCTGCCTCTGACAGCCCCCCCCCCACTGCCCCGATGGCCCTGTCCCCGCCCCGCTCACACCCCGACCCCCGCCTTACCTCCGTCATCATGTCACAACTGGCCTTGGCACCCTGCTAACTGCCATGAGGGTTAAGGCAAGGATTCATCCATCCGTCACATTGTGTGTGTTAGTGTGTGTGTGTGTGTGTGTGTGTGTGTGTGTGTGTGTGTGTGTGTGTGTGTGTGTGTGTGTGTGTGTGTGTGTGTGTGTGTGTGCGCATGTATGCATGTGTGTGTGTGTGGGTGTGTGTCTGTGCGTGTGCGCATGTACACGTGTGTGGGTGTGTGTCCGTGCGTGTGTGCATGTACACGTGTGTGGGTGTGTGATTGTGTGTGTGTGTGGGTGTGTGCGGGTGCATGTACACGTGTTTGTGCGAGCACATGTTGTACGTACGTGCGTGCATGTCAATCCATTAATCATCTCGAAGGTATTGGTTATCTTTTTGAGACCTCTTGTCAGGAGCTTCTCACTGTCTTTGTCCAATTACCGCCGCGAACGCAATTAGTGTTCTTAGAATGGCCAAATACGAAATCCAAGGAGAAAAGTACTTTGAACCAATGTAGCACAGCACACTTAGTATAGCCGTCAGCCTCTGAGCGCAGCACCATTGGTACTTCAAGTAACCACTGGATTCCAGTTCTCAAATCCATGATGCAGACAGTGTCCAGTTGTGTGCCTGTACAAAGAAGAAAAGGCCTAGGCTAGGTGGGTAGGCTTGTAACATCAACCCCGCTCCATGCAGAGTGAACACTGAGGGAGAATGGTATACACGGCCATTTGGCCATTTAAAGGACCGTCACAAGAGGTGGCAGGCCGTGATTCACAGATGTCGTGTCTCAATTGCCATGTCGTGCATGCTGTTCCTAAAGGGTCCGGTCTGGCTGTGGTCCTGTGGCACATAGCTTCACTACCTTCACACAGTCCTAAATAGCATTTCCCTCAATTTACAGTCACCTCAGTAAACCAGTGTTTCCCAAGCTCAGGGTCAGGACCTTACTCACGGCCGCTTGCAGGGTCCTAGATTGAAACCTGCAGCCAGCAAGTCGATAGGTTCGGCCATTTGGCAGCTGAAGAAATGCAGGCTTACATATTGAAACAAAAGCTTGCCCGGTCGATTTTCCCAAGAGACGAAACTCGAATAGTAAGCATTGTACGCGGGCCCCTTGACGTGCCCGTGAAACCACGGGGGACCACTGCCTTCCCCCGGCTGGCCCTCCTTTGAAATAGTTCTTACTTAGTGGGGCAAGGAAAACAAGTGAATCAGAGTCGGAATCAGAAGTACCCGGTTGAAATCGGGTCATGTCACAGCTGCTCCCATTCTAGAATATAAATACATCTTTAAGCATGGCAAATGCTAAGAAAATTATTTAAAAGATAATAATAGGAAATATGTTGAATTCAGTGCATTATGCCACAATATGTAACAAATAGCATTAGTCCTTCCATATGTAACACCTCAACGAATAGGACCATCACAGAAGTTGACCGAGAACCAGGAGAGCGCTGGGGCAGGCAAGGCCCTTGTCTCGGTGATAGCCCGGGCTTTAGGATGGGTGGCAGGTGGTCTTTAGGGTCCAGGGCGGAATCGATGTCATTTGCAAAGTGCCTTCCTCACTACTCCAGCTTCTGGATCCTCTACCGCTCGTCGTTGCACCAGAGGATGAAAAAAAAAAAAAAAGGAGCACAACTTTTTAACTGCCGACTCAACGTTATTTATTAGCCTGGAATGAACACGTAGAGGGTGAGAATAGGGAGGGCTGCAACTTAACTCATTAAGGTTCTGCTAATCAGCAAACCAACGGTGTAGTCCGCGGAGCACGCAGTTCAGAGACACTCCCCCTCCCCGCAGAATAATCCGGATCGTTGTTATCCGCTGCGTATTTATCATCGAAAGGCGTGGGAAAAATCGTACACCGGACTCATATTTTATTAACGCCATTAAACCGTTTGCCGCATTTTTACCTCTCAGATTCTGGCCAATTAGTATGGCGGCGAGGAGCGAGTTGACGGTATCAGCCGCTCTTTTCCCCCACCCCACCCTGGAGAGCTCATTACGGCGTGATGGCAGCGGCGTCTGAGAATCGACCAGCGCTGCCTCAGTCTCGGTCCCCTCGTATATCCCCCCCCCCCCCCCCCCTTGGGACCAGGGGACTTAGTCTGAGAACCAGTGTAGCTCCTAATGTTAATAAGGCAGAGAGAAAACACTTTGCTGCCTTTGAGGAATCGCTTCCAGTCAGCCCGCAGATATGTGATCGGCTCCGTGTGTAAAAAGGCCGAACAGATTGGGAGACCCCGTTCCCCAAGCAGCCCCTACACCTGAGAGAGTGTAGGGGCTCTCCACCTCAAACCTGCCGTGTGATTGCGTTGATGTGATTTTTTTTTTGGAGGGCTGCTGCAAGTGGTGTCTCGACGCCTCGATGCGTTCTGAGAGGTGCAAACCGATGCATTATGGCGACCGTAATTGTAGTTTGAGAGGGTTTACTGCGTTGCTCACTCCGGTATCACCATGGATACAACGTAGTAGATAATCATTATTTATCTGAAACGTCCACAACCTCGCTCAGGCCTTCGTTTTCCAAACAGAGGAACACCCCCTAGAACCGTTATTTCCATGCTGTGTCATACCCCATACCCAATACCCCATACCCCATACCCCTACTGAAATGGCACTCTGTCCACCGGTGGTCTGTTGAACAACCATCTCCCAGGATGGTTGTTCTGGTCGTGGCAGTGTCATGGTAATGGCAAAATATGAAATACAATGAGAAAGGTACTATGAACAAATGTCGCAAAGCACACAGTAGAGCCATTTAAAGGGGTGATATTATGTCGCCGGGGGTGAGTGTGATCGGCCATTACAAGCCGATTGAAAATCAGCCCTTCCCAGTGCCTTAGTGACAATCACTAGTGGGCGTGTCCACTTTTAATATGTATGCTGGATAGATCAGTCCACCAGTCTACCCAGTAGACTGTGGCAAATTATGCGTAGCTATACATCGTATGTCTAGGTGGACACGCCCACTGGAGATGTCACTAGGGCACTGGGAAAGGCGGATGTTCAAAGGCCTTGTCACACCTGGTGGCATGATATCGGCACTGAAAAGGACAGCTCTGGTTGTTGTTGTCATGGCGGTGTGACGGGGACCCCCGTCCAGATCCCCCTCTCGGTCAGTCCTTCTGCGGTGGCTCTACAGACCCTCGCCTCTCGAGTCTCCGATCGGCGGCATGCAAGAATGACTCGGCCCATCCGTCAGTCCGCCCCCCGCTGGCCCACTCCCCCTCCTGCCCGATCACGCCGTGCCTCGGAACGCCATTACGGGAGAGTAATTATGGGTAATATAGTCGCAGGAGCCGCGGTGGCGTGGGCCCTTCAGCGGCTCTGAGCACACGCCGGGCCGGCCCTCCTGCTGATAGTGTGAACACAGACGACGGCGGAGAGCAGTTAGCGTCGCGCCGGGGCCCCAAGCTGCTCCACCCACAGGCGGTCCCCGTATCAGAGCTTTTGTTATCTGGGATAAAGGTGATTGACTCTATGTTTACTGTGGGCTTTATTCATATCCGGCTCCCTTTCCACCTGCTCCTCATCCATATCCTCATAACTCGGCGAGCGCTCGGCTAGCTAGGTACCCCGGATGTGTGTCCTGTATTTACACACCTCCATTAACCCTCCCCCTCAGCGACCCGAGACACTTAACTAGGCCATGGCTGACCTGCCCCGGTACGCACCCTGACAGAGAGAATGGCCCGGGCACATTAAGAGTGTCCCCCTCTTCTCAGGAGCCTGTTTTATAGCTGTTGATCCTCAGGGATGACCGAATGTAAGGAGAAACCACCGGATTAGGCTCACAATCTGCCTCTACCTTCTCCTCCCTTCCTCCCATCACTCTCAGATCTCTCTTTCGTCCCTCTCTCTCTCTCTCTCTCTCTCTCTCTCACCCCTCTGTCCCTCTCTCGCCCCTCTGTCCCTTTCTCTTGTCCCACTCTCCCCGCTGCCCCTCTCTCTTGTGTCTCTCTCTCTCTCTGTCTCTGTCCCTCTCTCGTCCTTCTCTCTCTCTCTCTCTCTCTCTCTCTCGTCCCTCTCTCTCGTCCCTCTCTCTGTCTCTTTCTCTCGTCTCTCTCTCTCTCTCATCCCTCCCGCTCTGTCTCTCTCTCGTCCCTCTCTCTCTGTCCCTCTCTCTGTCTCTTTCTCTCGTTCCTCTCTCTCTCTCGTCTCTCTCTCTCTCTCTCATCCCTCCCTTTCTGTCTCTCTCTCTCGTCCCTCTCTCTCTGTCCCTCTCTCGTGCCTCTCTCTGTCTTTCTCTCGTCCCTCTCTCTCTCTCTCGTCTCTCTCTCTCTCATCCCTCTCTCACTCTCATCCCTCTCTCACTCTCATCCCTCTCTCTCTATCCCTCTCTCTCTCTCTCTCTCTCTCATCCCTCCCTCTCTGTCTCTCTCTCTCGTCCCTCTATCTCTCTATCGCCCTTCTGTATCACAGCCTGCCACCACCTTACCACCAGGAGTTATATTCATGTCCTACTTCTCCAGCGAGTCCAGCGTTATTTCATGTGTTCTGAAGCCCACGGCCGCGCCGCAGAAGTTCAATCACAACAGAACCAAAGATTACGGATCAGTGCGGCTCCCATTGCGGGCCTAATGATTATCCCGCTATTGCTAAGCCTTTGTGTGGCCCAGAATGAGCAGGATAATCTTGTTAATGGGTTATTTCATTCCTTACGACTGGTTTGTGTAGACAAAGAGCCTCTTTTTCCCTTTCAAATCGAGAGGATTTGAGTAGCGAAGCTAAACAGCCTCATAGCAGCACAAAGGCCTCGCTCTCAGCCAATCACGCTCCGGTACTGCAGCCAGCGAGCGGCGCACTGTAAAGCGATATCGCTGTAATGATGTAGAGAGCATTGAGGGGGGGGGGGGGGGGGGGGGGGAGGACTGAAGCCAGCAGGAGGGGATTCTACGGTCATATGCGCAGCCACGTGGTCTCAAGTATTCAAGGTTTCAGTTCTCTGTTTACATAATTATTGCTTCCTAGACATTCCTTTTTTTTGTATAGCAACAACACATTTAGCAGTTATGCTAATGTGTAGTTTTCTGCTTGGAGGCATAGTGTTTTACAACATTTAATTGGCTGAACACTACAGTACATGGAAGGCATAATTAATTGCAAATGCTGGATTTCGGGGGGGAGGTTGTTTCAGAGTTTTGTAGAAATTATCATTTGAGGACTTCTTTTTTTTTTGTCTTTGCCTGCTGTTATTTTTAGCTGCTGTGTCGTGGCACAGGGAGAATTTAATGATTTTGATATCGATGTATCAAACCGGAATCTTCCAAGCAATTAACGTGATTATCTGCTGACATAAAACGTCCCTTCTGTCCCTGCGTCTGTAGTATGAAATTAAACTCAAACATTCACTTTTTTATTTTTGCTGTAATAATCTATAAACATACTGCCACTTTATGTGCAAGTGTGCACGACCTTGCTTTAAAGTACCATAGCGTTGTCTTAACTGACGCTGCTGTTAATTAGCGATTACGGTTAGACACCCAGAGCGAAGCCCATTGACTCCGTCATGTCATGTTGGTGTGACCCATGCCAGCAGAGACTCATAATTAGCAGTCACTCCCTGCTACACTAAAGACAGATTGCCCAGCGTTTAGTTAAAGTTGCATCAGTGCTTTTACGTTTGCTTCTTTACATGCCATAGGGGGAGGCGTCAATTGTCATCTCTCGAGCCATGTGTGACATTTGACTGATTCCCAGCTTTTTACATCCCTGGGGTTTGACGGTCTAGTGAAGCGATGCAGGCACCAATTCAGGTCAAAGTTCTGCAGGGTCCTCAAGCCAAAGTATTATCATGTGTTTAATAAATACACTAAGGGATTGGCTATTGTATGATGTGTGCTTCTTATACAGCGCATGCAACGTGTGTTAGGGTTCAGATGCCTCAGGCTAAACTATTAGCCTGTTATTACAGCCACAGAACATGTGCATTTGCATTTACATTAAGGGCATTCAGCAGATGCTTTTAGCAACAAAAAAAAATTAGATAGGTACATTGTTCAGTCAGAACACACACCACCTACTACCAAAAAGCTTGCCCATTCTTTTCACTCGGTTATTCTGCCAGGTATCCAGCCTTGACACTGAATTAGGGGGAAACGTAGACATTTGTCCTCGATTTCAGAGTAATTCAATAGCATGCTATACATTTTATTGAAAGGATGAAATTGATTTGCTATGTAATCGGGTAAAACTAGCACGACAGGCACACAGTGATTTAATCTATTTACTCCTCAAAGAAGAGGAGACGTAAGTGCATTCAAATCTCAAAAGAGGAACTTTGATGAGTGCAATTTCAATGTATATTGGAGGGTAACGATTTCATTAGATTTTGCCGGATGAAAGCAAATTTCGAGAGCAAACTATGCAGTTGGGGTTTATGAACAGAAACACAATTTCATTACCCGGTGCACTATAACTTACTGAAACAGGGGGAGTATAAATTGCAGCCTTGGCTAATGCTGGTTGGGTGCGGAGAAGTGAGAGTGTTGGGGTGTGACT
Organism: Gadus macrocephalus; assembly: GCF_031168955.1. Classification (NCBI taxonomy): domain Eukaryota; kingdom Metazoa; phylum Chordata; class Actinopteri; order Gadiformes; family Gadidae; genus Gadus; species Gadus macrocephalus. The sequence goes on along the minus strand of NC_082395.1, from coordinate 2,636,571 downwards.
GACTGTGACAGCCTGAAGGATTGACCGAAGGACTTGGCATTTTCTCTGAAACACTGGAGCTCAGATCTATGGACTCCTTCTGATTTATGTCAGGTTCAAGGGCTCTTCCCTCCACAAGTGGAAGGCTAAAAAGCACTCGGTACACTCTAAAAAACACTCGGAACAAGAGAAGCATCGCACCTCCTGCACAGCCAGCTGCCCCGGAACTACGAGAGAAGGTTGCGAGTGTCTACACTTATCTGCTCTACCAAAACACAATTTCCGTTCCGTCACTTCGTATGAGCTGTGTACAGTCACCAGTTAACAGATTCCAGAGCGAGAAAAATAAGAACATGAAATGAACAACACCGACAAGCAGAAAAAAAAAATGAATTTGTTTCTAAAGAATTCGACAAAGCAATACCCAAAACTTAACAGAACAAGATATTCCCCATAAGAAGTCCCTTCCTTTCCCTCGCCTCTCGCCACTAAACCCCTGTTGATGAAATGGATATCTCTACCTCCGAAGCATGCGCAGAGTTCCGCCCCCCCTCCCCCAATAATGCACATAATGAACAACCCATTCCCGGTGTTCCGGTGTGGGATGAGAACCCCTGGGAAGAGGGACATATTTGCCCGTGTGTGGGCGCCGTCTCTGTAGTGATGTCAACGCCTTGCATTGCTGTAGAATTCATTCGGGAGCTTGGGACAACCCCTCCCCGTTACTCGGGAGAGGCAGCTACTACACTAACTCAAGACTTCAAGGTAACCTCTGCGTCATTGATGCCATCATCCATCGGCTTGGCCCGTCTCACAGGGTCTCCTGTTTCACTTCCCTTTGTCGATCCATCACTCCCACCGTCTCGCCCCTCCCAGGACTCTGCGGCTTTTACAAGGCAGGATCAGGCCCAGTATTGTTCCTTTCACGGTGTCGGACAGGTTAGATGCATAGCCTGTGCTTACCTAGTTGGCTTGAGCTCACCTAGTTTGTGCTCTGCCCTGCCCAAGCCTCACCTGTGCCAAGTCCACAGCTCCCTGGCCACACCTCCCTGGCCACACCCCTTGCCTGGTAAGAGGTTCTGCCATCTTGAGGACTTTATAGTAAGAGGTGTGGCCAGGGTGCAGGTGTGTTCAGGGAGGGTGTGGCCAGGTTGCAGGTGTGGCCAGGGCGAGGCAGTGTAGCCCCTGGAAGCGCCCCGTCTGTAGTGTGTTTACCCTGTTCGGAGCTCACTTCATCTCTCTGACATTTGTATGCTTGTTTGTGTTGAGTGGCCTCGCTGCACGGAGAGTGCTTGTCCTTTATACTATTTTCTACCTATTTCTAAGTTAATCTTTTTAATTACGCCGTCAATTCAGTTCAAAGAATTTCCAACCCACTTTCTCCATCTCTTTCTCTCGGCCGCAAACCCGGCTGTGACGGGTACATTGGCAAGTAGCCCGTGTTTGTGGATAATTGCGGCGGCATTTTGGTTTTCTAGTGTTGTTCAAGTGTTATATCAAATGACAAATGACTGTGATTCCAAGGCAATATTACAAAAGAGGGTGTGCTTATCTGTCATTATTGGCGAGACAGTGATGCTGTTAGGAACGAGGCGCGTGTGCAGAGGTCTGCAACCAAGCATTACTGAAGTGCGATTATACCGCAGTTACCAAATAAATTATTATGTGGCCATTCGATTTCAGAATAACTCACTTTCGCTGGTCGTATTTTAGGTTCTGTGGAAACACATAGGTCTCGGCTTAAACCTGGAAAACCAGTCACAACCGTAGACTCCTATGCAACACAACCCATTGTTTACTACCCCAGCAAGCATACCAGGAAACCTAGAAACTGAGTTATTTCCTTGTCCCTGCCGAGTAGAGTCAGCTAACTTCAGAGTGATGTCCCTGACTGAATGAATACCACACATATTAACCCGAAAATGTGTCGCAAGATCAATCTTGTTACAGCTATAGTTATTCACTGTGAATCTAAATTTTTTCGGTGAACAGATTTTGCTGCTATGTCTGTGAAATTCCAGTGCATTAGCCAGTGATATTGTGGAATAGGTTGGATCAATGGCGGCATTATATTCACAGTTGCTACGTCTGAGATACCTGTGGTGTAATAGAGATTGGATCGCTAATGCTACTCAGTGCCATGGACAGAGGGGCGATGAAATGTTGCAGAATGAGGCTGTTGGCACATTCTGGATGAATACAGTTCAGAGATGATCCCCTTGCTCATTCTCATCGCCTGAATTGTGCAAGTTTCAGTTTTTGTAATTGCTCAAATTGCTCCACTCAATTGACTCTTGGAAATCCATGAGCTAACATTTGGTTAGAGTTATAGAGTTATGGTATGGACATATGTTCATACCGATACGTATTAATGCCCTGAGCAAACGTAGTTGTTTGGATGGCTGTTTAATCCTGAATGTCAGTCTGTTTATCTCCCCACAGTGTGTTACTGTATGGTTATGACACGCTGATGGGGAGGTTAATACGGGCCATCTCATTTGATCACATGATCTGTCAGGTGTTATAACCAACCCCATCCCCTGATGCCTGCCGGCCACATCCGACATGCCGCCCGGCTGCGTCTTATCCAGCGAACACGGCACACCTCTCCGCGGCAGACCGAGATTTATCAGCCAAACTAAAAGTGTGCTGGCGACAACACCGACATCATCTCAGCGCCATGCCTCCTCTGTCGGTCCCCTCAGCCTCCAAGGGAAGGAGGGAAGGGAGCGAGCAGCCAATAACCGAGGCATTAAGGAGGCTCCTCACGCGGAACCGGCAAGGACATCGCCGCGCTCTGCATCCCTCCCCTCTGATAGGCTCACGGCCCGCGACTGTTGGCCGATTGAATACTGATAAAAAATCGCTCCAACTCCGGCATGAACAATGAGCTGATGTCTGCCACATGCTGAATCTCTCCAGGAAAGTGGGATGATGGGGGCGGGGGGGGGGGGGATGTGTCGACCGGGAAACGTCGATGAGTTAGCGTGCTATATCAGGGGCGGTCGAGGCTAACCCCGACGTGAATCACTGCAGTGTGCTGAGAATATCTACACTGCTTCGTATTGTCTGTGTTTCTCCTGCACCTGACGCAGGGTTCAGTCATTGGCCGGGCTTTTTGCCAGCGTAATACATTATTAATGTGCGTAATACAGCGCTCGGGGACGGCCTCATCATATGTCCTGACAGCAGGGCTTCATGGAATCACATGAACCACCTCGACCCCGGTATCTGCAGACTCTTAACTGACACATCCAACAGCCCCTGCTGTTTCCTGGAGAGCTATCTCAGACTGTTGCTAATGAAATCCCGGCCCATCTGTTGACACCTCTGACATTGATACCCACACCGCCATTACTCTTCACTGAGAGCCAGCGTAACGCTCAACCCGCTGGAATAACAGTCCTCCAGAAATGTTTGAGCGTAATGCTGCTGGATTGTGAGTGGTACTAACTAGCTGTTTTGTAAACGTTTTTTTAAGAACCTTGAACACAACTAGTTTCTAAATCAACATCCATTTTATAGCAGACTTCTAGTTTTGTGTCTTTTTATTTCTTAACTTCACCATTGTCTTTTTATTAATTTTGCCTTTAATTCCATACGTTAAATATACGTTTATATTTTTATAATTACTTTAAACCTTTCCATTCAGACAACAACATGGCGACTGAGGATGGGAGGTAATTTCATCCGTGGGTTTTTGTGTTCTGCTCCTCACTACACTTCCTGTCCCCGTCTCTGTCTCTCCCTGATGGTTAACGTGGAGATCCTTTATCTCTGTCTTCAGATGCAAACCCCCCCCCCACAAACACACAACAACGAAAAGGGGCGGGGGGGGGGGGAAGATGGAGGAGGGACACTTGGGCAGATATAAAAGAGGCCATTTTGAGAGGAGGAGAAAAGGGGAAGAAAGGGAATAAAAGGGAGATTGATGAGACCAGAGGAGGGAGAGGGAGGGAGGGAGGGAGGGAGGGAGGGAGGGAGAGAGAGACTCAGGTCTGTTCCGAGGACCGATAGCCCTCCGTCGGTGCTCTGTCAGAGCCCCCGATGGCCTATAATGCGGCGCCTCTCTCTCTCTATAATACATGATGCGTTCGCCTCGCCCTAATGTCGCCATCTGTTACGAGCCGCCCAAACACGCCGCCGCCACCTGCCGCGTCCCGGCACCCGGCGCCGCCTTTGTAGCCCTAATGAGATTTGCACTCGGGGTACGAGATGAGATCGTTATCAACAGCCTAACCATTTCTTAATGCAGCGCATTAGCGAGATGTGCTACTTTGTGGAACGCTGATCATTTGTATTCCACCATAGAATTGTAACCCCCCCTCCCCCCTCTCCCCCCCCCCCCCCTCCTCCCCCCCTCCTCCTCCCCCCTTTTCATACTTCTGTGAATTTCGCTGGAATATCGGCTCGCCTCTTCTTCTCAGTAATCCAGGTTTTAATTTGGCGATGGATAATTTGGTGGCCAACGAGCGGGAACGGGACGGTTAACCACGGCTCGGGACGTCGCCCCCCCCCTGCTGGGAAAGCAATCTAGGAGAAATAATGGGAAGTCAAATAGCAAATCTGAGGCTGTAAACTGAGGCACCCGAAGCAACGAGTCAGCAACAGGCACGGGCCAGGCGGGGAAACGGTTTAGCTGGAGGTCACGGGGACCACCACAGCCAGGGGTGTGTGTGTGTGTGTGTGTGTGTGTGTGTGTGTGTGTGTGTGTGTGTGTGTGTGTGTGTGTGTGTGTGTGTGAGGGGGGTGGGACTCTGTGTGCTACGAAGGACATGTATTGGGAGGGGGATAGGAATGGAGCGAGGAAGCTGAGATGAGGAAAATGAGTGACAGACAATGAGAGTTATTCCTCTCCATTGTCACACACGCGCACACGCTCTCAGGCGAACACACACGTACACACACGCGGACCCACGCACACACATGCAGGAGATGTCCCTTGTCTATCGAAATCATTAGTGGGACGGCAGACGGAGCCAATGGTGGTGAAATGATAATTACAGCTGGAGATGGATTGAGTCAATATAAGTGTAATTAATTTTTTAGTGTGAAGTTTATTAGTACAGAGGCAATCAGCCTCCTAATGAGGGCCAGATATAACTTCTTAAAGAGAGGAGCGAGTCAAGTTAATGGTTTTAATGGCGTTTGGCATGAGACTCGTGGTGTTATTTATCACACCCGTGTATTTGTTTGTGTGTTTAGCTGCTTTGCGTGGAGGGGAAAAAACGCATATATACGCACACAGAAAATGACTATTCAGACAAAAAAATGTTTCATTAGTTTGCAAAGGGAGGCCCCTAATTAATAGCTCTTATGGTTTTTGCCAGCTCTGTTCTGATGTTATTAATTAGGGCCATGTATCTGTTTGTACATGAAGTAGCTTACACTCATTTAAATCCCCCCCACACACACATGTGCATGCGTACACAGAGCGAGATATGTATGGCACTAAAATTAGATTCCTCTACCTATTAGGACTCATCGTTCAAATGGTGTCATTAATTAAGCAGAGGAATGCTGAAAGTAATTTCTCTTTAATGAACTTGCTCAATTAAGCCTCCCCCTTTTTTTTTTTTATCCTCCTCGCTTTCAGACCCAACTCCCATTTAATCTGCTCTCTCTCTCTCTCTCTCTCTCTCTCTCTCTCTCTCTCTCTCTCTCTCTCTCTCTCTCTCTCTCTCTCATATATATGTTTTATTGAGTGTCACAGTGATACAAGAAAAAGAGCAGGTAATCATTCCGGTGTGAATCTCTCTCTCTCTCTCTCTCTCTCTCTCTCTCTCTCTCTCTCTCTCTCTCTCTCTCTCTCTCTCTCTCTCTCTCTCTCTCATTTGTTCCTCTTTATCCATGACCATCCGTCTCCCACGCCCCGGTCACCGTGTGAACTCATTTTCACCGTCTCTCGCTCAATCTCTGTTCATTAAGAACAGAGGTTTTACAACGCCTGTCTTCTCATTGTTGACACACCGGCCACTGGCCTTGCTGGGCTTATTCCAATGTTTTTATTCGAAACCGCTATTAAGTCCAGATAAAATCCTTGGCTGCGCTTATGTCACTCTTTTCTAACCAGTGGCCACTCAAAGAGCCTTACAACATTACCTTACATCCAACCGTTCATTCACACACCGACGGCGGTGTCAATCTTGCAGAGTGACAGCCAGCTCGTCAGGAGCAGTCTGGGGTCTCGCTCAGGGACAACTCAACACTCAGCTAGGAGGAGCCGGGGAACGAACCAGCAACCTTCCGGTTACCAGCCAACCCGCTCTACCTCCTGAGCCACATGCCGCCCGACAGCGGTTGGGTTGGGGTGGGGGGTCTTTGTGAGCTGTGTTTTTCACTCCACTCGACTGAGGTGAAACTCACTATGGAGAGGGAGATATTGCCCATTAGATGTGAGCGGGTTTGTGTCGAAGAAGAATTAGCATTCAAGGACTTTCGAGCCGGATGGATTTCCGGAAGAAAATGGCAAACAGTTCCCAGACATCAATTGGATGAGAAGTGTTTATGATTGTTTTGCTTCCCTGCTCCAATGAGGTGCCACTGGGGTAATTGTGCTGTTATTCTGTTATTCTGCACACCTTTTGAATCCCATTGCATCAGGGGCCCAGTCCCCATTGAGACCAAAGAACACACATTCATAAAAGATTGCTAGGATACCACTTGTGATCATTAATTTGAAATGTTGAAACAGATCCTCTTTGGCAGAATAAATCCCAGGCTGTTTGGATGTGAATGAAACAAGCTTTTCTTTTGACGGGCGTAATCAATAAAACTAAATGTCTGTTGTTCCCCCCCTCTCTCTCTCTCTCTCTCGCTCTCTTTCTCTTTCCCTTTCTTGCTTTGTCTCTGCCTCTGTCTGTCTGTCTCTCTCTCTCTCTCTCTCTCTCTCTCTCTCTCTCTCTCTCTCTCTCTCTCGCTCTCTCTCTCTCTGTCTCTGTCTCTGTCTCTCTCTCTGTCTCTCTAGCCTTCTGTGAGGACAGATGCCGTAACGGAGGGACCTGTGTGTCTCCAAACAGCTGTGTGTGTCCCTCAGGGTTCACAGGACGCCACTGCGAGACAGGTACACGCACACACACGCACACATACACGCGCAAACACCCCAACCAATTAAACCCCCCAGCCTTAGCCCCTTATGTTTTATTGAGTGTCAAAGTGACACAAGAAAAAGAGCAGGTAATCATTCCGGTATGAAGCGCTCTCGCTCTCTCGCTCTCTCTCTCTCGCACTCCGACTCGCCCTCGCTCGCTCTTTCTCTCTCCCTCCCTCTGAAGCTCCCTCTGTGTTTAATTTGGGCTCCACAGAGACAGAGCCGTGGCCTTAGAAGAGGAAGAAAAAGCCCTCCTCCCCCCCCCCCCCACAAACACCGACCTCACTCACTCACTCCCATGCCTCCCCACAGACCGGCCTCCTCTCTCACACACTCTCACACACTCCAACTCCATCTGTGTCAGGCCCATGTGCTGCTGTGGTTGTCCTGTCCTCCTCCTCTCTCCTCCTCTCTCCTCCGCCGCAGTGTTCTTCAGCGTGTTCTGTGTTGTGGTGGAGTCGTAATGCTGCTTTATTTATTGGTGGGTGGGTGGGTTGTCTTCCTGTGTGGTTTGTGTTCTGTGGGCTGGCGAGAGAGGGAGAGAGGGAGGGAGAGAGGAAGAGAGGAAGAGGGGGAGATGGAGAGAGAGAGTCTGCCTGGTCCGACTCGTGCCCAGGTGTTCACCGCACGTTGCCATGGTTTCACAAGAGGTGCCCGGAACGATGTGGCCAGCGCGCCCACCATCACTCCGACATGAGAGTGCACACACTGGGTGGAATGGTGTTATCGACTGACACAACCACACACAAACACAGACAAACTCTCTCCCCCAGACCCACACATGCACACAGACACACGCATGCACGCACGCACACACCTACACACGCACACAGACATGCACACACTCGCACACACACTCGCACACAGACCCACACATGCACGCATGCACACACACACACACTCACACTCACACACACACACATGCAATCTTACACACACACACATACACACACGCATACCTCCCGCAGGTTCAATACGTTATTGCCCATGTAACCATTACCACTGTGTGCTGCAGTCATTCCTCCTCAGTGTTGTAATATGTTCTATTACTCTTTTTTTCCCTGAAGCATGTTATCTCAGTAGATTGTCTCTTTGCATGGTATTCCCAGGGGAATGAGATCTTCATTGAAAGGCCCCTTTTTCAAGTTCCCATGGTAACCACCTCCATCATTAGTCAGCGGATAAGGCGGATAAGGTGTTTCGGAGCTGGAAATGTTAATCAAACGCTGACTTCTATTGGACGGAGTTCGGAATGGTTTGAAACGAATGCTTTCATGTGCAATGTGTATCCACTGCGCACAAACGGTGCACCTCGCCGAGGCACTGCAGAGGAAACCTTTGCTATTCGGGTCTCTGGCAGCACAACAACGGTTTGGTTTGGACGAATAAAAAATGATGTTGCTTCCCTTTGAACCACTTTGGAAATACTGGGAGGGGGGCGGGGGTACGATCTGGAATACAAAAATAAGAAGCAATTTGATGGAGCCGTGTTTTTCTTTCTCGTGTGGCACTTTTTTCACTCTGCGTGTGCGTCTTTTGTTGGCGCTTCAGGCAAGTAGGTGTGTCAATCGCTGCCAAGTTCTCACTCTCTCCCCGCTCTCAGTGTCTGTTTATCAGATATCAGTCTAGACAACCAGAAGTCTAGATGGAGGCAGCACTGCTTTAGTGCCTCCCTGTCAATTAGGGATTATCCCCCATTGGTCAGGAGGAACCTTTGTAGGCACCCGTCGATGGAGACTGCAGTCTATGAATTTTAAGTTCAGTTGAAAGCTTTGGTTACACATGTAATAAGTCCAGTGACTGCAGGAAGGAAGTAAGTAATGCCACACACGCAGGCAGACACACACACGCACATGCATATGCACGCACACACACACGCATATGCACGCACACACACACATTCGCTATACATGTCCCCACACACATACCCCAACACACACACACACACACACATACCTCCACAAACACACACATAACCCACCGAACACACACACACACACACACGCACATTCAAACATACGCACACACTAACACTATTTCATAAACACAAAACAGGCACACCTTTCCAAAATAAGACCTCCTGTCTCCTGAGCGTCGTGCCCTCAATCCTGCTTTAAGGCATCAAGTCAGATAAACAAAATTTGAAGCGGCTCCTGCGAGTCAACGCGGCGTCAAGCGGGATTCCAGACAGCGAAGCACAAGTGACCGGCAACGTCCTTCTCTCCCGACGCAAGACAATGGCACCACGCTGTGCGACAGCACGTCTGTTCACCGCTTCATTATCACCTGCCTCCTGGCTCTCTGACAGCTGGACCGCGTGTCTTCCGGCCTCCTGATTTTATTTACAGAGCTCTGCTGCAAGACGAACAGGTCTAGCAGGCACACAGCCCCTCCGATGGCTGCTTGCTGCTGCTGCTGCTGTCGTGGTTTTCCCCCTTCGTGGATTACAGCGACACAGGTGGCCCGGAGTACAGCCGATTACCGAGGGCTGACGGTGGGTTGGACCACCGCCATCAGCTGGTTGGGGGGGGGGGGGGGGGGGGGGGGGTGGAGGTGGATTTGCATGCAGAGTTACATGCTGCGGTAGTTCTCTGCTGGTTATTCCCGAGCTTATCACTGGAGTCTGCCGGTTCCAGACCGTAAGAGCCCCACCCTCCTAGCGGAGCTGCGGTGGAGGGGAAAGAAACTGTTTGTCGCTGAGCTAAACCTGGGCTGTAAAAAGCTGAGCTGGGTTACCTACGGTCCCAATGTTGGGAATCTACATCTATACATTTACATAAACAATTATCCCGACCATCTGCTCTCCCATTATAGCTTCTAACAATGCGCAATTAAGTAGCACCTGCAGTGTGTGTGTGTGTGTGTGTGTGTGTGTGTGTGTGTGTGTGTGTGTGTGTGTGTGTGTGTGTGTGTGTGTGTGTGTGTGTGTGTGTGTGTGTGTGTGTGTGTGTGTGTGTGTGTGTGTGTGCGTGCGTGCGTGCGTGCGTGCGTGCCTCTGTATCGGTGAGAAAGAGATAAGATCCACAGACAACCCCTCATCACAGGGAAAAGACAAACGACAAATGCATTCTGAAGCGGCTATTGTCCTGCGATAGTAATTTACTATGTGTTAAATTAGCTGTCGTTATGATGCCATGATTAGCCCTCTGTTGAGCTATTAATGTATTTTATGACCATAGTTTGCCTTTCGTATGAGTGCTGGTGTGTTTCCTGATCGGCTGTTCCCATCGCAGCGTCCAGGGGGTTCCTGCCGCCGTCCAGCCCCGAATGTGTTGATCTTTTGTCAGCTGCATATGCATATCACAATTCTGTCCTTAGCTTCTGGGCAATCGAGGGAGTACTCTCCCTGGTTCTTGGAGTAAGCGCTTCAGTGTTTCTGAGTACTGTACAGCCACCCTGGACCTGTGGCCTTGTGTCCGGGCGATGGCAACATCTCAATGGAAGTAATTCTATTTGGAAGGACTAAGGAATAAGGATTGAAGATTTTGTTGATTCTGACGCGCAGTATGTTTTATGTAATGGTGCGACTGCCATTTCTTCACTCGGTAATACCGGGCGCATGAGTTGTTAAACCGTCTCTCATTAATCAAAAAAACAGCGTAGTGATAATGGGATTCAATCATGGAATTATTACACCAGTGGCTGGTTGTACTGTAGTTTGCTTTGCTAATTATTCAATTAGGTAATGTGACAAATGAGTAGGAATGCATGTGTGATGCTTGCTGTAGCTGTTTTATCCAATGCTCACTGCAACACCCAATGCAATTAATGTAAAGGGAATTATTTAGGTTATAATTTGAAGTTCAGACTCTCACTGTTTAATGCTGTTAATGATCTTTATAATTATTTTAACGTTTTATCACTTCATAGATTTTGGTTGCAATCTTTTTTCTTCTGTCATCGTTTCGTTCTCTCCTGCGGCATCGATGTCAAAAGAAACACAGTACACCACTCCACCCCCAGGTTGAAGAACGGTTGTTGTGGTAGCATCGTCATACCCTCTCTAGCAGACAAAACACTGCTGGGTGATGGTGAAAACACGGCCCCAACGTGATTCTGGGAATGTAAAGGCTTTCGTCAGCTAGAGAGGCTCAACCACTATTGTGGTCCCCTCATTCGCTTACAGGTTGTGACTTAACTGACATTTGTTTCCATTCAAACCTTTGGAGGTCTTCGAGATTGCCACTTTAAGTTCGTGAATTAGTATTGAACACTATTTATTGCAGTCCGAGTAGCGTGAGCCTCCCCTGCAGTAGGCTAAGTGGTATTCAAACGTCAAGACACATGCATTTATTATTAAATCATGATGTTTCAGTGTTTTTAATGTGCCTCAACACTTCAAAAACAAGGTAAACAGTAGTTTAAAGGTCCTTGCCGTTGGTTTGGTTTCATACTTAATTCACATAAATACTATTCAAGGCATCTTCCTAATTGTTATTTTTCTCTCTTCACAAAATGTTAGTAAAGCGAATGAAAGCAGGTTGGGAGTGATAGTTTGGCTAATTGTAGATGCTAAAGCTAATCGCTAACGCTGGATGATACAGATTTTGCTTACTGTTGGTATTCGTTGATTATTTTTCAGTCAGCGGCTTGAAGAACATTATTGGTTAGTTTGGAGCTGTGCGTCGTGACGTAGACATGACGGTCCAAAAATCAAACCTTGTGTTTTAGGTGTTGGGGTAAAAAGCTGAAAACACAATAGTTGTTTAATGTTTTCTGATGGTAGTGCCCCTCAGTGTGTACCGAACATCAGGGAACCCGTGTCAATGTGTATTTTGGCGGGCCCTTTAAACTTCAGTTTGCACAGTGTTTCTCTTGTGCAGGCTTATGCATTCATCCACAGAGATCTACAAAGTAACATATTCAGGCTCGTGATTAATAGCTAATGGGTGATCATATTCGCCCCATTATGTTGGTAGAATATATGACACCTGACACACGCAAGTAATAGTCCATTTGCCGGAGCAGCCTTCAGAGTTACGATAGTTAAATGACAGAAAACCAACCCGAGTGAGTCATGAAAGCATTCCACTCGAGGCGCTGCATAAAGCGACGTGGTTATCTACCCTGGAGCTCTCCCTATGCACAGCACTCTCACAGCAGCGTTTCACCTCTGAGCTGTTTGATTATGGAAGGGTTTACATAAAACACAAAATGTACAGCGTACACTCGATTTTTTTGTGAATGCGGATGCAAAGCCTGTTCAATATTGTTGAACGTTTGAATCTACTCATTGTACTCCACTCTTCCCCCCCCCCCCCCCCCCCCCCCACCTCATCTCAACAAGTTGATGATGAAGATATAATCAGCTTGTCGTAAGGTCGTCTGCACAAAACTGGAGAATATGATTGGGGCTGGCGAAAGGCGCGGACATGTGCATATCGGCGTGAAGGCGTAGGCGCGGGCCCGAACTGCGAGGTAATAGCTTAAATGCCTGTGGGGTATACCAGCGAGCAAAGCAAACCTGATCACGGGAAATGGATGGAGAGCGGAAAGAAAATGAGTTGGGATAGCCGTCACTGTTTCCTTCACTCAATTAAACGCCTGTGTGCGGCCGGAATGGACGTATCCTCGAGACTGGGAACGGATAAGTGTCTGCTCTGAATCCGTCATCTGTGTGTCTGTGTGCATGACACACAGGTTTTGATTTATCTGAGCGAGTCAAGCCGAGGAGGGGGAGGCTGGAGAATGTAGGCCAGGAGTTTGATTGCCGTTGAGGTAGGAAAGGCAGCCGAGTCCTTGTGTCATAATGACTCCCGATGACACCAATCAGCCCAGGAATTGATTGGCTCCCAGTCAGTCATCACGGCATCAGGGTTGTCAGGGTGGAGAGTGAAACACTCATGATGCAAGCATTCTGAGAAGCGGCAAAACAATGACCATTTGTGCATAGATATATACTGTATGTATATATTAGTGCTGTCAAGCGATTCAAATATTTAATCGCATTAATGTCATAGCTAACTCACGATTAATCGCGATTCTAATCTTTTTTCTATGCTAAATATCCCTTCATTTCTTTGTCCCATTCATTTTTCTCATTTTAATGCTCTTATCAACATGGAGAAGTGTATCGGCTTGCCTTGTGCAAATGTTTTTTTATTGATAACAACATTTATGGCATATACTGATCAAAACAGGACGATACAAAAAAAAAGCCTATAGTGCAATTAAACGATGAACATACAAACATACTGCCAAAACTACTAAAAAAATTAACGCTGTTAAAATTGGTTTGCGTTAACGTTAATAACGCGTTTAACTGACAGCACTAATATATATATAAATATATGTGTATACAGTTGGAAAGTAATATCCTGAATACATGTGTATACAGTTATACAGAAAGTAATATACTTACCAATATGAGGTTGAAAAGTAATAAGACACTAATATCTTTCCATATTTCCAATATGGAAAGGATTATAATGTCAGAAAAATAATTTTTACCGTGTACGTTTAGTCGATCCACCAGAAACAGAAAGGCAGATGGTCAGTTTCAGACATTCACAGAAGTGATTTGTTTTCTGTTGCACATTGCAGAAATCACATTTATTTAGCATCATCCATCACATTATTACACCTACAGTCTCGGTACAACCCGCTTCATTAGCCGGTCTGGGTTGAGCATAGCGAGACTGCCTGTTGTAATATTGAACGTTTCAGTGATGATGGTTAGCCTCGTCTCTCCAGCCCAGGTGGCTGATGTGAGCGTAGCATATCAGAGCTGCTAGCACACACTGCTACCACGCTTCAGACGGGGAGGGAGGGGGGGGGCGCCACCCCAGGGCCTCCCCGGGCCGGCCCCAATATCTTCACCGGTTGAACGGTTACCAACCAAAGTCCTGCCTCGATGCGATTTATTCCTCTCCTTTACTTTAAATTTTTTTCTTACATTGCAGCTAAGCATCCTTATTTCTCGAAGAGTGAAGAAGCCCTAAAATCCGAACTGGCTCCAGCGTGGAACCTGAAATAGCATACATTTCCGGCCAATTAACATTCTCCCCTAGCACCCCCTTCGCGAGGAGGGGCACGACCCTGACGATAGCCTCCCATCCGTGGGCGCCGGTGCTCCTGTTAATCACAGGGGGTGCAGACATTATGGACACTAGGTTTAAGGGACGCTGCTTAAACCTACCTAGTGCTCCCCTCCCGTTAAACGACGTCCCACCGGCGTATCCCAGTGCCGCACGCCCTGACGTTACTCCTCACAGTTCAACGGCGGGGATGTGTTGGACTGAAGAATGGCCATTAGCATTATCTTAATTAAAGGACGGGAGCCAGCGCTTCAGAGCTTCAGACCCCCGTTCCTCTCTGAAATAATAAATATATAACGTCGGCGGGCACGCGGCCAACAGCGGTCCTCGAGAGCTGCCAATTGTCTTGCCGGCTATTGTGGGAGTGAAGAGGAGTGCCAGCTAAGAGGAGCAGAGCTCACAGCATCCATAATGCATTTCCCATAGCGCAGTCACCGTGAGGCCCAGGCCTCAGCCCGTCTCCGTGTACGTGTGTCCTTCACACACACCCCACGCTTCGGCACAACAACAGCGTCCTGCCACCCTTCCTGGGCGGCCTGTGACTCAAGAGGCAGAGCGGGTTGGCTGGTCACCGTAAGGTTGCTGGATCGATTCCCGAGGTGTCCCTGAGCAAGGCGCCTCTCCCTGACTGCTCTTGACGAGCCGGCTGTCAGCCCCGGCTGTCGCCTTTCATGGCTGACGACGCCGTCGGAGTGTGAATGGGTGATTGTGAGGCAGTATTGTAAAGCGCTTTGAGTGGCCACTGGTTAGAACAGCGCTGGATAAATGCAGTCCATCTAGCATTGAGCAGGAGGAGCAGCCCTGGTTCGGCTGAGGGACAGGTATTGGTTCTGGATGGCTCTCCTTCTATCCTACGAGGAAGGACTCCCTTTGTCTGCGCCCTGCCCGGGGGCCGCGGCGACACCAGCCCTCTCTCTGCCGTTCCTTCACCTCTTGGTGGCTGATTGGTTTAGCCTCCGCGGCACTGATGTCTACCGGCTTCTAGATTCAATGAAAGCGGCAGGGCCATTCAAATCGCCGGCTTGTGAAGGAGCAGTGTGTGGGTTTCAGTGGTGTCTAGCGGCGAGACGCTCACAACTATAGGTAATGGCTTATGAGCTAGCGATTATGCTGATGCGTCTTCCTTGTGCTGTTTGTCCGTTCTGGGCTACCGTCGAAACATGGCGGTGTGTGACAATTCTTGTTTTAATGTGACTATACTTTAGTAGCATTATCCCAAGTATAATTAAAACCGTCTCATGAATAGTATATTCCGTTTCCCGCCACGTCTGTCCTGCCCGATTGGCCCTCGACTCTACACTCTACGCGGCGGTGAGAGTGAGTTATTTATAAAGCGTGTGTGTTTCTGTCCCCCAGATATTGACGAGTGTGCGGAGGGCCTGATCGAGTGCCACAACCGTTCCCACTGTGTCAACCTCCCGGGCTGGTACCACTGCGAGTGCAGAGACGGTTACCATGACAACGGCTCCTACCTGCTCGACGGCGGCTCCTGTGCCGGTGAGCATTTCGTTTTCAATAAACATGCACACAAAGACACACACGTGCGCCGCACGTGGACTCTCCCCAGAGCGAAGACCGTCTCACTGCCGCATCCTGTTGGAGTCACTGTCGCTTGTTCTCTCAGGAGCCTCGATGCTCCATGTTCCCGTCCTACCGTGCGTTTGTAGCCATGGGAAAGAAAGGAAAGATGTTTGTGTGTGTGTGTGTGTGTGCGTGTTTTCCATGACGGGA
>NC_082395.1:2558529-2620634 GCF_031168955.1 Gadus macrocephalus | reverse complement strand
CTCCCGTACAGAAGAAATTGTGTTTATTATGTTTGATCTTCATTGTGTTTCTGATACTCTTTTGTTATTCTGTCTCAAAGGGCGTAGTGAGCGACCCCAACGCTGCAGTACGAGGTGTAGCTTTCAGTACGATGTTCAGGCAGGGTGCAGAGTAGCGTGGGCTGGTGGTGCACACACAGACACACTCACACAGACGCACACACACACACAGAACCCCCTCCCCCCACACACACACACACACAGAACCCCCTCCCCCCCCCCCCCCCACACACACACACACACACACACACACACACACACACACACACACACACACACACACACACACACACACACACACACACACACACACACACACACACACACACAAGCACACATTCCAGAACACACCACCACACTTTATGCTGGGTGTCTTCGTGGCAAAGTCCTCCACACCGCATCAGAATCCTGCACCAAGCAGAGCTCCGACTGAAGAGGAGCCTTTCCCAGCCTTTCCTGCATTCGGTATTCTGGCTAACAACCCTAACTCTAGCCATGTTTAAAGTCTTTGGGTTCTATAGTTTAGTATTGGTTCTAGGGGGTTCCTATTGGTTGGGTTCTATGTATTCGTTTTTTGGTTCTAGGGTTAGTTGTAATAACCGCTAACTTAATGGTTAGGGTTAGTAACCCCTAACCCTAACCCACTTGAACACCTAACCCAAACCGTAGAACTGAAAACTGTGCCAACTTCCACTCTGGCTCTTTGGAATACTGTAAGCTTTTCCCTTCCCATAGGCTCGGTTTCCCTGCTTAGTTTTTAGATTTAGCTATTTTCCTATCCTTTAGCGAAGCCACTGCGGGTGAGAAGTGTAAAATAGTTAACAGAGATGAAGTGGATGCAGAACGAGCGATAAAAGTTCACTGAAACTGCCCATTTTCCCCTGGTAATACTCTGGTTCTGAGGTCATGGCTTTAGTGTATTTAAGGTATCTGGGCAATTAAAAACACATTTAGGAAAGGGAATGCCAACCCCATCTCCGTCTTAAAAAGGAGAGAAAAACAGGACAGCTCCCATGTGTGGGGTGATTAATGTGAAACACACCGGGGTGTTTAAACGAATGCACAGACGCCCGGCCGCTAAAGCAGTCACCGTGGGAACGAATACAAGGTCCACTAGGGGCCCACCAGGGGTCCACCAGGAGCCCGCTCGATAGAAGAGCATCAGAACCCCCCCCCCCCCCCCCCCCCCCTTGCTCTCTGGGGCCCGTCTGCCGATTGCCCCTTCAGAACGCGTCGCGGCGCGTCTCTGAAGTGCAGAACACAACAGTCTTGTGGACATCACTGGCCTTTCTGCTCACTGGTTTCACACAAACGGGATCAGGGGAAGAATCATATTTATTTTTAAATAAACCCACAGTGTCTTTCGGGAGAGGCACTTAGATGTTTGCAGACGCTCGATCGGGAGAACACAGAGTGTTACATTTCTCTGTCTACTTCTCGTTTTAGTGATGTCGCCGCGCTTACACCCCGCAAATTCGCATCGGAGGAACGCAGCCGAGAAAGAGAGAGAAGGGATGTGAGCTTTAAACTCATCCGACAGGTCGGTTACTGCGAAAGGCACGACGCTGATCGGTCAGAGATGCATGGATGAATGCCAAAGGTCATGCAGGCCTCGTGCCGCCGGAGACGTCGATGCTCAATCTCCTTTTCACCCGTTACCTTTCTCTCCCGGTTTTTCTTTGTCCTTCCCAGATGATCTATGACAGGATGGGGTCCCCCTCCCTCACGTCGGGCTCTCCTGTACACGTCCTTCCGCGTCTCCCACCGCCCCTCCCATCACCTCCGTGTTCTCCCTCGGCCATCAGTGTCCAACGATACGTTCTTTTCAATTCAGACTCAATCAGGGAGAAAATGGAAATCTCACTGGGCTGCGTTATTTATATTATTTATATATACTGATGCGTCCTTCATGTAGACACGCACGCACGCAGGCGCACACACACACATACACACACACACACACACACACACCAACCCACCCTCATCACACCAATCACAAAATGTTCTATAAATGTCTATACCTCACACAGTTTTGAAAAAGCGGTCGGTGATGCAGCGTTCAATAGATGCATCGAGGAACAAGAGGTTTTCCAGCATCCATCCACCCTCTCCACCAATTTACCTAATGGATCTCACCGGCGCCAGTGCCTCCGCTCGGGAAGATAAAGGACGCGCAGAAGAAAGGGGGTGAGGAGAGACGAGGCTCAGACTGGCCGCAGTGGCGTGCACAGGGGGGTCGCCCCCCCTTGTGGCCCAATTGTTGAAAAACATGTGCTAAAGTGCAGGAGCCAAAACGCGTATTAAAGGGGCCCCTTGGGAGCCAAAACGCATGCTAAACTGCCCTCAAGTGTCCTTTCGGGAACCAAAACGTGTGCTAAACTGCCCCCTTTGAAGCCAAAACGCGTGCTAGAGTGCCCTCATTTGTATAACATATAAAACGGGCCTAAAGTGCCCTCTTCAGTGGTGAGAACGCGCGATATGTGCCCTTTTTTTCTCTTTCCGCCCCTGCCCTTCAAAAAGTCTGTCCACGCCACTGGCTGGAGGTGTGTGTGTGTGTGTGTGTGTGTGTGTGTGTGTGTGTGCACGTACGTGTGTCTGTGTGCGTACGTGCGTGCGCTCGAGGTGTAATCCCAATCGCACTCGGCTGAAGATTTAGCCCCGATTTTTTTATATCGATGTGAAAATATCTATGAATATTAATGTCTGTACATATGTACTGTATATAACTCTGCATATTAAACATTTGTCTTATTTGATACCTGAGACAATAGCTCTACAAAGAGTTGATTGGTGCATTTTTAATACTACGCACGACATGCAACGCACACAAGAGAAAGTGCTATGTTATGAAAGCGTTATTATTGTAGGTTGTACGTCCTGGCACTTAAAAATAGTACCCAGCATTGTGTAGCATCTTAGCCTAGCTATCTTTGTTGTTTACGGGGAATGGGTTAACCTAGCGAATACAAGTGCTTGGCATTTGTTTTTATGAACATCCTTACTGTACCGACAGAGATATATATTGGTGTTATCCCTTCTTCTGACAAATGTACTTATTGTAAGTCGCTTTGGATAAAAGGGCCCTAAATACATGTCCTAAATGTAAATGTTAGTGCTATTAAAATTATGTGATCGTTGTGATATATATATAGCATTAACATTTCCATTATATACATATATATAAGGCGGTAGAATGACTCTATATATATATAGAGAGAGAGAGAAAGAGTCATTCTTTCTATATATCTATACACATGTAGCATGATTTTCTATCCACTTCTATCCATCCGTGTCCTCTCTCTCCACAGTAATCAGGTATACAGCAGGTGTGTCCTGGGGTCTTGTCCATCATGGTGGAAGGTGTTGATTTGGTGGGGGCCGGCCTGTCCCTGCAGAGCCCGGCCCGGGGCCCGGGGCCCGGTCAGAGGTAATAACCCCACGGCTCCCAGGCACAGCGGCCACCGCTGACAAATGGTGTCCAGGCCGCCGGACCCCCGGGGAGCGGCTCCGGAGCTCGTCTTGTGAGTGCACGGGCAGGCTCTTCTGGCTGTGTACACCGCACACACCATTTAATACAATTTACTCACTAATTTTGTTTTTCTCGGCTTGTTTTTCTCTTTAACAGCAAGCAGGGTTGTTTGTGTGCACATTTAAGGCATGACTCGTATTTGCCGGTAGAGTTGAAATTCTTGATATCATATTCCTCCTCAGAAACCGCTTACACGTTTTTAACACAATTTGCTTGCTGATTTCATTTTTCTGGCTTGTTTTTCCACAGCAAGCAGGTCTGTTTGTGTTCAGATTTGAGGCGGTAGAATGACTCTTACTTGTCCGTGGAGTTGAAATGCTTCATATTATATTCATCCTACAACTGATGGTTAAAATCGCAGTGCGGCGCGTTTGATAAGAACCTACAGGCCCCCTTTTCCCCATCGGTTCAGTGTGTGAACAACCTATCCTATAAAATGGCTGATGGAAAGGTATGATGCACGAATCAACTGGTTACATCAGAAACACACACACACACACACACACACACACACACACACACAAACACACACACACACACACACACACACACACACACACACACACACACACACACACACACACACACACACAGCTAGTGTTGATCCCTTGGGGGGGATTAGGGGGGAGAGACATTTTGAAAGTGAGGTCCAAGCAGTGATTACAGATTTTATATTTTTCACATTTTTCCTCTCACACCGAGTCAAACGCCTTGCTCTTTGCTGCGGCACCAAAGCAAATGAACTATGCCTCCAGTGTCTCAGAGGCACAGTAAAAGTAAGGCTTTGATTAGAAAGGTTTCCTGAGGTCTTGAGGTACTCTAACTGTTCAGCTGTGTGTTTACGGGGTACAGAATTGGCAGATTACTGGGTCAGGTTTAATTTGTTTGCTTTGCCCATTGGAACGGTATAGCGATCCACGCAAACCTCATTGTAGCCAATTGGAAACTTTAAAGCAATGTTGTTTATGCCTATAAAATGTGTGACGCAATGAATGTGTCGCATCTTATCCCAGCTGCCTTTGTTGTGTACGGGGAATGTGTTAACCAAACAATTGTTAGTGCTTGGCACTTGGTTCGATGAAAATCCTTACTGTACCAACAGCAATATATATTGTTTCTCTTGACAAATGTACTTGTAAGTCGGTTTGTATAAAAGGGTCTGCTGAATGCTCTGAATGTAAATGCATATGTACATAACGGGTCTTCCAATGCAAGAGAGAGTGACTACTAAAGGACACAGAGGAAGTTTGATGTGATCCCTATGCAGAGCCTGGCCTGTGAACCACCAGGACGATCCGGCCCTTTGGAAGGGTCCTTGTCCTGTAGAGTTCTCCTCCCCTTAAGCTGCTCCTGAATCAGGCAATCATCTGGAGTTTAACAACTGTGCCCGGTGGAAAACACCCCTCTGGCAGCCGCCGTGAATCAGCCAAGTGGGTCCGGACTCTCGTTCACTTTCACCCTTTTTCCTCCACCGCTCTAGAGTCCCCTTCACAGTCGCAGTCCCTCTTACAAACGAACCGTCCCAACATATGTGTTCTTTAGTTTCCCATTGAAGATAGGACTGGGACACGACCTGAGAACCAACTTCATTGATTGTTGCCGCCATAGAAGCCATTAATCGACTGAATAGGTTTTGAATGTTAGTGTGCGCTAACAGGGCTTTGGTTCAAATGGACAGAGAGGTTGTTTAATGCGTACCAACACCCCCGAGCTGGCCTTTAAGGTGAAGGTGAACCCCCTGTTTTGTCTCCAAATCGATCACCAAGAGATCTTAAAAAATGACGAGGGTTGTCATGAAAAAAAAAAAAGGGTGCACTCGTAATTTATCATTCATCAAATAGAATATAAGGGGTGACGCTGTCGGATTTTGCCGTTCGCCGTCAAATAAAACGTAAGGGGTAACACTGTCGTTTTTTTTCTTTCGTCATCAAATTAAACATAAGGGGTAAAACTGTAGTTTTTTATCTGTCATCATGAAGAGAAACATAAGGGCCCCTATTTTAACAGTCTGAAACGCAAGTGAAAAGCGCCAAACGCAAATAGCTTTGTGGGCGGTTCTATGGCGAGGTTGCTATTGTAACGGTGGATAAATGACTCTTGCGCCCGATGCAAATCTAAAAAGAGTTGCCCTGAAGTAACCTAATTACTAGTAGGGGTGATTTGGACGTATGGTGCAATAAACCAATGAGAGTGCCATCTCCCATCCCCTTTAAGAGTCATGAGCACATATGAATCTGACAAGTTGATATTTTGACAGCGCGTTTGCAGTCTCTGATGAGACAGATGCATGACAACATGAATTTTTTACTTCAAATGTCTCAGTTTATGGCCAAATCAAATGACCTAATTCACACATGGAAAGTGTTTTCTTTAACAACTTCAGAAATACTGAGTCCTCACATAATTTTCTGCAAAGAAAACTTAACACACATATGATATGCGGTAACTGTGGTTCTATTTAATGATATACGCAATACATTAAAAAAAATCGTTTCTTTTTTGTATGCAATATTGTTATCGACTTGTGTTCCTAATATGCATGTGTCCCCCCATTAATATACATTGCTGCTATGGATTGTATTATGCGTTACGTGTTTGGTTTGCGTGTGTTCAAACAGATGGATGCACACACGCGCACCCGCATTCATTCATTATTTAACCAATACAAACACGCAAGCCTGCATTCATTCATTCTTTTTAACACTTGCGGTAAAACAATGTTTTCTCACAATCAAATACTCATCAATCCTAACAGTTATGGGCTTGTACACGATGTCTGTGTTAAGAACATATGTGTTGGCTGTACGGTACTTGCAGAAACAGTGATTTTAAAGTAGAACTTATTACCGCTGCATTAGCTGTTCTTTCCCAAATAATTTACCAAGAATGTGTGGCTAGGTAGATGAGAGAAGCAAAGTGTATGCGCGAGGTGCACGAGCAACATTATGCATGCGCCTTTAAAATAGCCTCTGAACAATGCGCCACTGACTTTAAACTATTTATTTGGTTTGTGGCGCATTTGTTTTCTGAAAGTGAAAAATAGCACCACGTTTGCACCAGAACACGCCTCCTCCTTTCACTGAACCGCCCTTTAGGGCGCAAGATCATTCCCTAATTTAGCGACGCGTGACTGGAGGGAAAAGAATGCTCTGCGCCAATTACAAACTAGCAATGACACATTACTTTCTTCACCGACACATTCACGTGTCGGTGAAGAAAGTAAATTGCGCTGGAAACAAGATAGGGCCCAAAGGGTAACACTGTCGTTTTCTATCCGTCGTCATGAAAAGAAACATACGGGGTAAAAAACTTTTTTTTATCTGTCGCTATCAATTAAAAACATAAGGTGTAACACTGTTGTTTAATAGTTATAAAATAAATCGTAAAGGAAAACACTGTCGTTTTTTATCTGTCACAGTCAAATAAAACATAAAGGGTAACACTGTTGTAATTTTCGGCCGCCAACAAATTAAACGGAAGGGGTAAAGGCCGATTCATGCCTCCGGATCCGGACGAAATTCATCCATCCGTACCAAACGTTGTCTACGGGACTACTACGGGTGTAAATGGGCCTTTACACTTTCATTATCATTTTCATATCAGTCGCTGTCAAATAAAAAACGTAAGGGGTAAAACTGTCGTTTTTTATAGGTCGCCGTCAAATAAAAAACACTGTCGTTTTTTATCTGTCGTCAAATAAAACATAAAAACTGTCGTTTTTATTGTTTGGCATCAAATAAAAAGTAAGGGTTGAATATGTAATTTTTTATCGTTCGCGTCAAACAAAATATAAGGGGTAACACTGTCGTTTTTTATTGGTTGTCATCAAATAAAACAAAAAGGGTAACACTGTCGTTTTTTTATCTGTCATCAAAAAAACACTGTCGTTTTTTTATCAGTCGCCATCAAATAAAAAACGTAAGGGGTAACAAGGTTGTTTTTTGATTGGTCGTCATCAAATAAAACACAAGGGGTAACATTGTCGTTCTTTTATCGGTACCTGTCAAATAAAAGACAAGGGGTAAAATTTTTGTTTTTTATTGGTCGACATCAAATAAAACACAAGGGGTAACACAGTCGTTTTTTGTTGGTCTTCATCAAGTAAAACACAAGGGGTAACACTGTCGTTTTTTATTGGTCGTCAAATAAAACATAAAGGGTAACACTGTCGTTTTTTTAACTGTCGCTGTCAAATAAAAAACGTAAGGGGTAACACCGTCTTTTTTTATCTGTCATCAAATAAAACATAAGGGTTAACACTGTCGTTTTTTATCAGTCGCCATCAAATAAAAAATATAAGGGGTAACACTGTCATTTTATTGTTTGGCATCAAATAAAAAGTAAGGGGTGAATATGTAATTTTTTATTGTTCGCGTCAAACAAAATATAAGGGGTAACACTGTCATTTTTTATCTTTCGTCAAATCAAAGATAAGGGGTAAAACTGTCGTTTTTTATTGGTCGTCGTCAAATAAAACTCAAGGGGTAACACTGTCGTTCTTTATTGGTTGTCAAATGAAACATAAAGGGTAACACTGTCGTTCTTTATCGGTCGCTGTCAAATAAAAAACGTGAGGGGTAAATATGTCATTTTTCATCGTTTGCCGTCAAACATAATATAAGGGGTAACACTGACACTTTTCATCTTTCGACAAATAAAAGACGGGGTGACACTGTCGTTTTTTATTAGTTCCCATCAAATAAAAAACGTAAGGGGTAACACAGTAGTTTTTATTGTTTGCCATCAAATAAAAAGTAAGGGGTAAATATGAAATTATCTATCGTTCGCCGTCAAATTAAGTGTAATGGGTAACGGTGTCTTTTTTTATCTGTCATCAAAAAAAACATAAGGGGTAACACTGTCGTTTTTTATTGGTCGTCAAATAAAACATAAAGGGTAACACTGTCGTTTTTTTAACGGTCGCTGTCAAATAAAAAACGTAAGGGGTAACACTGTCGTTTTTACTGTTTGCCATCAAATAAAATATAAGGGGTAACATTGTCTTTTTTTTATCTGTCATCAAATAAAACATAAGGGGTAACACTGTTGTTTTTTGTTGGTCGTCATGAATAAAAACATAAGGGGTAACACTGTTCCTTTTTTTATTAGTCGTCATGAAAAAAAACATAAGGGGTAACAATGTTGTTTTTTATTGGTCGTCATGAAAAAAAACATAAGGGGTAACACTGTTGTTTTTTATTGGTCGTCATGAAAAAAAACATAAGGGGTAACACTGTTGTTTTTTATTGGTCGTCATGAAAAAAAACATAAGGGGTAACACTGTCGTTTTTACTGTTTGCCATCAAATAAAATATAAGGGGTAACATTGTCTTTTTTTTATCTGTCATCAAATAAAACATAAGGGGTAACACTGTTGTTTTTTGTTGGTCGTCATGAATAAAAACATAAGGGGTAACACTGTTGTTTTTTATTGGTCGTCATGAAAAAAAACATAAGGGGTAACACTGTTGTTTTTTATTGGTCATCATGAAAAAAAGCATAAGGGGTAACAATTTGTTTTTTATTGGTCGTCATGAAAAAAAACATAAGGGGTGACACTGTTGTTTTTCTTTGGTCTTCATGAAAAAAAACATAAGGGGTAACACTGTCGATATTTATCAATTAAAACATAGGGGGTAACACTGTCGTTTTTATCAAATGAAACATGAGGGGTGACACTGTTGTTTTTTGTTGGTCGTCATGAATAAAAACATAAGGGGTAACACTGTTGTTTTTTATTGGTCGTCATGAAAAAAAACATAAGGGGTAACACTGTTGTTTTTTGTTGGTCGTCATGAATAAAAACATAAGGGGTAACACTGTTCCTTTTTTTATTGGTCGTCATGAAAAAAAACATATGGGGTAACACTGTTGTTTTTGTCAAATATTTTATAAGGGGTAACACTGTCGTTTTTTATTGGTCGTCATGAAAAAAAACATAATAGAAATACACACATACATTTTAATGTCATGTATATCCTCTTTGTTGACGATTGATTATTGCGTATTGTCATCGCCTCAGTGGTGCAGTGGGGTTTACTCTGCCTAACCCCCTGGCGACCGGGGTTCAAGTCTGGTTGATGTCATCTGTTGGAAGACTCATATCTCTATTTCATGCAAATTTTAAAGTCAAGAATAACCTTTGTGATGACGTTATCCGTTTTCTTGATGGGGGTAACACTGTTGTTTTTTGTTGGTCGTCATGAAAAAAAACATAAGGGGTAACAATGTTGTTTTTTATTGGTCGTCATGAAAAAAATTATAAGGGGTAACACTGTTGTTTTTTATTGGTCATCATGAAAAAAAACATAAGGGGTAACACTGTTGTTTTTTATTGGTCGTCATGAAAAAAAAACATAAGGGGTGACACTGTTGTTTTTCTTTGGTCTTCATGAAAAAAAACATAAGGGGTAACACTGTCGATATTTATCAATTAAAACATAGGGGGTAACACTGTCGTTTTTATCAAATGAAACATGAGGGGTGACACTGTTGTTTTTTGTTGGTCGTCATGAAAAAAAACATAAGGGGTAACAATGTTGTTTTTTATTGGTCGTCATGAAAAAAATTATAAGGGGTAACACTGTTGTTTTTTATTGGTCATCATGAAAAAAAACATAAGGGGTGACACTGTTGTTTTTCTTTGGTCTTCATGAAAAAAAACATAAGGGGTAACACTGTCGATATTTATCAATTAAAACATAGGGGGTAACACTGTCGTTTTTATCAAATGAAACATGAGGGGTGACACTGTTGTTTTTTGTTGGTCGTCATGATTAAAAACATAATGGGTAACGATGTTGTTTTTTATTGGTCGTCATGAAAAACAACATAAGGGGTAACACTGTTGTTTTTTATTGGTCATCATGAAAAAAAACATAAGGGGTAACACTGTTGTTTTTTATTGGTCGTCATGAAAAAAAACATAAGGGGTAACACTGTTGTTTTTTATTGGTCGTCATGAAAAAAAACATAAGGGGTAACACTGTTGTTTTTTGTTGGTCGTTATGAATAAAAACATAAGGGGTAACACTGTTCCTTTTTTTATTGGTCGTCATGAAAAAAAACATAAGGGGTAACACTGTAGTTTTTTGTTGGTCGTCATGAAAAAAAACATAAGGGGTAACAATGTTGTTTTTTATTGGTCGTCATGAAAAACAACATAACACTGTTGTTTTTTGTTGGTCGTCATGAAAAAAAACATAAGGGGTAACAATGTTGTTACCCCTATATATATCCTCTTTGTTGACGATTGATTATTGCGTATTGTCATCGCCTCAGTGGTGCAGTGGGGTTTACTCTGCCTAACCCCCTGGCGACCGGGGTTCAAGTCTGGTTGATGTCATCTGTTGGAAGACTCATATCTCTATTTCATGCAAATTTTAAAGTCAAGAATAACCTTTGTGATGACGTTATCCGTTTTCTTGATGGGGGTAACACTGTTGTTTTTTGTTGGTCGTCATGAAAAAAAACATAAGGGGTAACAATGTTGTTTTTTATTGGTCGTCATGAAAAACAACATAAGGGGTAACACTGTTGTTTTTTATTGGTCATCATGAAAAAAAACATAAGGGGTAACACTGTTGTTTTTTATTGGTCGTTATGAAAAAAACATAAGGGGTAACACTGTTGTTTTTTATTGGTCGTCATGAAAAAAAACATAAGGGGTAACACTGTTGTTTTCTTTCAGTCGCCATTAAATAAAAACGTAAGGGGTAACACTGTCGTTTTTATTGTTTGCCATCAAATAAAATATAAGGGGTAACACTGTCACTTTTTATCTTTCGTCAAATAAAAGACAAGGGGTAACACTTTTGTTTTTTATTGGTCATCATCAAATAAAACACAAGGGGTAACACTGTCGTTTTTTTATCGGTCGCTGTCAAATAAAAAAACGTAAAGGGTAACACTGTCGTTTTTTTTTGGTCATCATCAAATAAAACACAAGGGGTAACACTGTCGTTTTTTTATCGGTCGCTGTCAAATAAAAAAACGTAAAGGGTAACACTGTCGTTTTTTATTGGTCATCATCAAATAAAACACAAGGGGTAACACTGTCGTTTTTTTATCAGTCGCTGTCAAATAAAAAAACGTAAGGGGTAACACTGTCGTTTTTATTGTTTGCCATCAAATAAAATATAAGGGGTAACATTGTCTTTTTTTATCTGTCATCAAATAAAACATAAGGGGTAACACTGTTGTTTTTCATCAGTCGCCATCAAATAAAAAACGTAAGAGGTAACACTGTCGTTTTTTATTGTTCGTCAAATAAAACATAAAGGTTAACATTGTCGTTTTTTTAGTAACGGCCGCTGTCAAATAAAAAACGTAAGGGGTAACACTGTCGTTATTTATTTTTTGCCATCAAATAAAATATAATGGGTAACACTGTCACTTTATATCTTTCGTCAAATAAAAGACAAGGGGTAACACTGTCATTTTTTATCAGACGCCATAAAAAAAAACGTGAGTGGTAACACTGTCGTTTTTATTGTTTGCCATCAAATAAAAAGTAAGGGGTAAATATATGATTTTTTATCGTTCGCCGTCAAATAAAATATAAGGGGTAACACTGTCACTTTTTATCTTTCGTCAAATAAAAGACAAGGGGTAACACTGTTGTTTTTTATTGGTTGTCATCAAATTAAACACAAGGGGTTACACTGTCGTTTTTTATTTGTCTTCATCAAATAAAACACAAGGGGTAACACTGTCGTTTTTTTATCGGTCGCTCAAATAAAAAACGTAAGGGGTAACACTGTCGTTTTTATTGTTTGCCATCAAATAAAATATAAGTGGTAACATTGTCTTTTTTTATCTGTCATCAAATAAAACATAAGGGGTAACACTGTTGTTTTTCATCAGTCGCCATCAAATAAAAAACGTAAGAGGTAACACTTTCGTTTTTTATTGTTCGTCAAATAAAACATAAAGGTTAACATTGTCGTTTTTTTAGTAACGGCCGCTGTCAAATAAAAAACGTAAGGGGTAACACTGTCGTTTTTTTATCCGTCATCGCATAAAACATTAGGGGTAACACTGTCGTTGTTTTATCGGTTGCTGTCAAATCAAAAACGTAAGGGGTAACACTGTCGTTTTTTTATCCGTCATCGCATAAAACATTAGGGGTAACACTGTCGTTGTTTTTGGCCTTCAACAAATAAAACGTAAGGGGTAACACTGTCGTAATAAAACATAATATAAGGGGTAGCACTTTTATTGTTTATATGTCGTTATCACATAAAACACAAGGGGTAACACTGTTGTTTTCTTAGTTATATAAAGGGGTGAGGGGGGTAAGGGGGGAGAGAGGCTAGCTTCCCCTCTAACAAGTAGTTTGTTGACCAGCCTGTGCCCTCCGTTCCTCTCCCTGATCCCCAGCAGAGACACCCATCTCAGGAGAGGCGTCTGCCTGCAGTGGCTTGGACCTGTTTGTTTGGAGGAAAAGTGACTGGACTCATTAAAGTAGATGGAAAAATAGACGAGCAAAACATAGGGGAGTAAGGCTGGAGGTATCAGGGCTGGGTGCTGTGATTGAAAGTGATTGGTGGATTATTCATTTATTAAATTGGTCCTGTAATTGTTGTGTTGACAGCTTGTTAAAAAATATTGCAGCACCTGGAAAGCAGACTCTCCCCGACTAGAGAGCGTCAACAGACTGGGCTGTCGGGAAACGAACCCTGAGAACCCCATGGTAGCCCGGTGTATTTCATCTGTCGGAGCTGTATTAGGTTTATTCTCTCACTGTACGGAAGCCTGCTGGATATAACGTGATAAAGAACGTGATAAACACACTGTCTAAGTTGTCATCCACTTGTAGTCTCTACATATACAGCAATACAGCAGAAAGGGATGTTAAACACACAAACACACACATCTATAGGATTCCTGCTTGCCTTTTTAATATTCAGTCTCTTAGTTCCAAAAATATAAGAAATAAACAAAGCAAAATGATGATCCTGCAGAAAATACAGAAAATACTGGAAGTTATTTTCATATTCTACTATCATTATACAGGCCCTGTCACACCACTTAGTGTGTGTGCATGTGTGCGTGCGTGCGTGCGTGCGTGCGTGCGTGCGTGCGTGCGTGCGTGCGTGCGTGCGTGCGTGCGTGCGTGCGTGCGTGCGTGCATGCCTGTATAATGTAGCCAACCCAATCTATCCACTGTGTTGTGGGTGTGTATGTGTGTTTTCTTTTGTTCACAAACTCACAGCCAGTGGGCTAAGACTGGCAGGGCTCTCAAAAACAAGAGGTAAAAAAACAGCCACAATAAGCAGCCTTGCTGTGTGGCGCAGGCAATGTTTTATGCATCCTTTAGTTCAAAGCTGGTTATCTCTGAAGTATTTGAATCGTTTCTGTAATAAATGTAATTTGTTGGATTCAAATAAATAATTCAAGTTTGGCTGTGTGTATCTGCATGTGTGCGTGCGTGTGTGTATAATGTAGCCAACCCAACCTGGCAAATGGGTTTCCCATGGGTACGGCAGGATAATCATCATCATCAAAATGAATGACATGCACCTTGATAACTGGTTGATCACACTCAATCTAGCGTTTAGCCTGGTGTGGGCTAAAAAAAGAAAACACAACTTTCCATTATTCCTGCCCTGAACTGTACAGAACGGTGTGGCGGTATAGCATGTCATTTGTGCTTTTACTTCAATTTCTTTGACAGATGGAAAAGTTGAACGGTATTTTAGATTACTGCTGCATTTCTCCATCTGAACCGAAGAGATCCGCGCTGGAGGCGTGAGGCTTTGGTCTTTTAAAAGCCACTCACAAAGAGAAAGTAAGATAAAGACATTCACTCATGGAACATTAGGGAAGCCGTTCATCTCCAAAAAGCTCTGTGAAGATTTGCAGCCATTTATTAGCCTCGTGGAACGCGACAATGGTTTAAGTTTACCCTCCTCTCGAAAAGCCTTCTTCCACGTAAAAAAAGAGATCAGCGAATTACCTTTGAGTACACCTCATTAGACTTCGCCTCTAAATTGGACAAGGGTACAAAGTGCCAGTACATGCAGTCAGCAAAATAACACTTACTGGGATTAAGATACATCAGATCTTTCCACCGTGGAGGAGTGAGTCTATTTTTTGCTATTCTGTGGAACCTCAATACTTATTTGACTTCGAACAAACACCCACCCACTCTCCCATCCACTTTCACTTAACAGTGTACACTTATGTCAAATGTCTTCTAATTGCCCAGAGTGCATGTGTCCAATAACTTAAGAGACAGCACACCTCTGATTGGTCGTCATGGCAGCCGCATCTCTGCACCTCTCCCTGCAGCACAGATGGAATCAAAAAGTATCTCTGCTTAAAGTCATCCTTCACTTTAATGTTGCAGCTGTCTGGCCGATGGAGAGAACTGCTGCAGCTAGACCTGAGCTTTCCATCTCTTTCTCTCTCTCCCTCTCTCTCCCCCTCTCTCTCTCTCGCCCTCTGTCGCCCTCTCTCTCCCTCTCTCCCTCTCTCCCCCTCTCTCTCTCTCTCTCCCCCTCTCTCTCCCTCGCCCTCTCTCGCCCTCTCTCTCCCTCTCTCCCTCTCTCCCCCTCTCTCTCTCTCCCCCCCTCTCTCTCTCCCCCCCTCTCTCTCTCCCTCTCGATCTCCCTCTCTCTCCCTCTCTATCTCCCTCTTGATCTCTCCCCTCCCCCTTTCCTTCTGGCCACTTAAATGCAACACGCCAGCAGACTCTTGAACACCTACTCTGTATTCTGTAAACTCTGTCTAACTCTTGCTACTTTAAATTGAACAAAAACAGACTATAAGCTTTACACTGGCCGCTGTTGGAGCACTTTCAATCGACTATTTGGTCAGCAGAAATATCAATGCGTCCGCAGGAGCTGCCACACCTCTCTGATCGGTGTCTAACAATGGTGGGGGCACATGTCGTCAAGGGGGGGCTTTGAGGTATATCTCTCTCCTTCCTCCTCAGTTTGCCCCTTATTCTACGGAGATTTGACGCCGTGCAGAAAAAAGGATTGAATGCCCTCAAACCCCCTATCCTTCATGCTTTTAAGGACTCAAAAGGACCGTGTTTCTTTCAAAACCCCAAACTTCAAAAGGTGCGTTTTGGAATCCCTATGGGTGCTCTTCACGCAGGGCCGTACGGCTCCGACGTCCTCCTCCGTCTGGGCTCTGATTGGCAGGATCAGAGGAGGGCTGGCGTCGGGCCACCCTCTGAAGGTGTGAGGTCATGGGTGGGTGAGGGGTGAGGTTGAGGGGGAGGTGGGATGTGGAGGTGGTTGGTGGGATGGGAGGCGGTGCAGATCCCGCAGGATGGTAAAGCTCCCCTTTCCTCTTTAATGTTCTGGGTCACACTGACCCCGTTCCCACTTCTCTAAATGAAGTGGCACTAAACAGCCCGCACCACCAGCGCTGCTCTTAAAGAGGTACGGGGCAGCACTGCATAAACCACAAATTGATTCAGGATTTCATCAGGTTACATAACAAAGAGGAGAGTTGTAAAGTGGAACTCCTTAGCGGGGAAAGGGCATCACACCCATCAATCTCTCGATACGACGAGGCAAAGCGAATAAAGTATTATATTAATTTCGCTTAACTTTGCGTGCGCCGCGAGGAATAAGAAAATGCTGCTTTCCTGTGGACTGAAATCAGAGGGAATGGCAGGCCTCGCAGGTTGCACACAGAGAAAGTACAGCCTCACTGGAAGCAGGTGTCTGATCTACTAGTCTGAGGAAGGCAGCGTCCCAGCATGCCTTGTTCTAGAAAGATGTTCCAAAGTGCCGGGCGACTAAACACTGATTGGAAATTTAAAACACTTGATTCTTAAAATATATAAAAAAATATATAACCTATATGAATCAAACAATATTAAAGCAAAAACTGCACAATATTTTTCAAAATCCTTTGCATGCAAGGAAGGCTAATGACAAAAACCAGCGGGTCAATACAAGCACACCACTAACCAATAGTCCCCCAACACCTGGCCTGCCCTCACAGCTCAGAAACATCGCCCCCTGCTCCTGACCTGTGGTAGTGAAGGAGGAAGAGATCACTTATGGTGGACAGCAGGAACACGGAGCAGGTCGGGTGTACATCCCCGCTGCAACATAGAGGTGGATGGGTCCTTCCAGAAGAGTGGAGGTGTCGACGGACGTTCTCTCCCAACTCTCTGCTCGTCGACATTTTGTTTGAAGGTGTGATCGCTTGATGTGATGTGTGAAGGGGGGAGGGTGGTTCTTGTTGTGGTAAGAGGTGGAGTTGAGGGTCCGGGTAGGGGGGTGGTGGTGGGGGGGTTGACTTTGCCCTGGGGGGGGGGGTCTGTGGTCTGCCAAGCGAGACAGCAGGGTAATTGAATCTCTACCAGGAGAGCCAAAGTCACAGGGCAGCCCGGCTGTTCTGATCTATGGTGTAGGTGAGAGAGAGAGAGAGAGAGAGAGAGAGAGAGAGAGAGAGAGAGAGAGAGAGAGAGAGAGAGAGAGAGAGAAACTCGTGAATACTGATGGCTAGAAAGGCAAACACACCTTGTCTGAACAGATTCAGTGTTGACCAAGTCCTTCTAAAACATAAATGTACATTAGTACACCGTGTAACACCACATACACTACTGAGACGCCAACCTATGTGTAGCTTCTAGAGCCAATAAAAACCCCTGATTGCTTCGCATAAGGGACGCAACATAACGATGTATTACACTGCTGGACGGGGAATCAAAAAAAAAAAAAAGATTCAAAAAAATTCAAAAAAAGTCAATTACCAGAAATTCAGAATAAGTGGTGGCAACAGAGGTTATGCTGGTGTTACGCTTTGGACTAGCAGGGGTCATCAACGCACCGCTCACAGGCGACGCCTTGACCTCGATCATGTTCTCCCGGTTCCACCGCTGGTGCCCAGCGTGCTGCGGGGGTTTGATGCGGCCTGGGGTCCAGGGCGCCAGGATCTGACGTAGAGGGAGAAAGAGACACAGAGAAAGAGAAAAAGAGAGAAAGAGAAAAAGAGAGAAAGAGAGAGAGAGAGAGAGAGAGAGAGAGAGAGAGAGAGAGAGAGAGAGAGAGAGAGAGAGAGAGAGAGAGGGCAGAGAGAGGGCAGAGAGAGAGAGAGAGAGAGAGAGAGAGAGAGAGAGAGAGAGAGAGAAGGCAGAGAGAGAGAGAGAGAGAGAGAGAGGGGGCAGAGAGAGGGCAGAGAGAGAGAGAGAAGGCAGAGAGAGAGAGAGAAGGCAGAGAGAGAGAGAGAGAGAAGGCAGAGAGAACGAAGGCAGGCTGGGATCATCATTTTGACAAAGAGACTGTCCAGATAGTCTGTCGAAAGAGGGGGAACATGAGATGATTTGCAGGCCCCATCATGAGGACTCATCTTTCCTTGGCTCTAAAGTAAATACTACTTTCTGATGCAACAGTGAAATCGGGACCAGCAGGGACTCAATTTCACAGGCACTGCCGGTATATCAAGGTGATTTACATACCGAGCTGGAATAATATCTTCAATCGGGCAGAGTGTCCTATTTATAGCGTAATGTTGTCCTATATTATAATAGATCATGGAAGCTGATATTGAAGTCTTGAAACGACAGCACACCGGTAGCCTGTGAGTGACCTCACATCCTGTTTTGCTCCAGCCCCCATCAAGTTCAGAGGGAGGGAGGACTTGCCTTGACGACCAAATACTTTCAGCCAATCAGCGAAACAAAACAGCCTACGTCACAATTTTCGCAGAGAAACTCGTGAATACTCTTGTTTAATATTTGTTATTGAGTCTATTTGTTCAATAACTGCACTTCCGGTTGTGTCTACTGTTCATACGTCATGGCTACCGCTCATTGCTTCAGGGGATCAGCAACTACCATCAATCAACTACGTCGCCATCCCTGATTGGCCCGGTTATGTCACCACCCACGCGACAGTCCCCGATTGGCTCAGATTACATTTTAATGTCAGGAAATCGATTCGGGAGGCCAGAGGTCAAAGCTGATCCGTTATGCGCGGACAGAACGTGAGGTCATGTGATCAGGATGGTCTCCAGGCTCGTCCAATAGTGACTTCAGCTGACATCTAAAGGTTTCCCCATCAGCCAATCATAAAGGGCGAGTGAAATTACGTTTCATATACATTTAGCAGACACTTTTATCCAAAACGACGTACAATGAGTACATTTGTCAGAAGAAAGAGAAACAACGATATATCGCTGTCGGTACAGTAAGGATGTTCATAGAAACCAGTGCCAAGCACTGACAATCGCTAGGTTAACCCATTTCCTGTATAACGAAGATAGCTAGGATAAGACGTTACACAATGATAAGTACTATTTTTAAGTGCCAGGACATACAACATACAATAAGTGCGCAAGAAGGGTTTGAATCAGATAAACCCCAGGCTGGCTAAGCATACTGTTTAATGCATCAGAAGGTTGCAGCGGGGAGAGAGTGGAATCTCTGTATCCCTTGGCACACCGGGTGTTCAGAGGTACGAGCGTGGGGGGGGTGAGAGGTGGAGATGGAAGAGGCAGAAGAAGCAGTGAGAACAATTTAGTAGCCAGAAAGTGTGGAAGCAAGTGTGGGTCGGGGAACTACAAATTGAGTCACGCTTTAAGCAATGAAGAAGGCATGAAGATTGCGCCCTCTTGCTATAGGGCACGATGGCAGTGATGGAGACAGTGTGAGGGAATCCTCAGCAGACACCATCACAGATAATAAGCGATGGCTGTCTCACCTGGCCCCTCTCTGACCGGCACAGGGACATCCATTCACGCCTAGCAAGTTAGTCAGATGAAAGGGACGCTGACCGCGGCATGGCATTTCAAATGGCTGCTCCTCTCGGGCCTTCTGAAGAGAGATTGATCAGAGGAGAGGAAAGGTGTCAGGGAGGAGAGTATCCAACTCTGAGCTTCCATTACTGGCCTCCTAATCCTTTTATAAGGATATGTGATTAATGGGCACGCAAGCAAACACACACACATACACACAGAACATGTGTATGAAGGTGTGGGTATGTTAAAGTGGGAGAGGGAGAGGGAGACAGAGACAGAGAGAGAGAGAGAGAGAGAGAGAGAGAGAGAGAGAGAGAGAGAGAGAGAGAGAGAGAGAGAGAGAGAGAGAGACAGAGACAGAGACAGAGACAGAGAGTGAGGGTGGATTTAATGAGTATAAAAGGAGATGACCAAGTGTTTGAGCAGGAGAGTCGTGTCCGGAGAAAGTGAGCTTTAGAGAAAGGGAGCGAGCGCATGGTTATCCATCACGGCGGGACCTGAGAGAAGGCTAGGGGACAACAGGGAAGGTTAATATGCTTCTGGCTCCGATTGAGGCCCTCATCTATTCACCAACAAATCTCCCATGACAAGAGGGGTACAGCTGCTCTCCTCTGCCGTCCTCCACAGACGCCCGTAAAAGACATTAGATGGGCTCAGCCCTGACACACAATACAGAGGCTTCTTCAGAGAGCACACGAGGGGCGTCTCTGTTCAAGTAGCATTCTGGGTTAGGAGGACAGCTAAAAGCCAGTTGGAAATATCCCCTCCCGACACAGAAAAGTTTATCTGTTTGGATTTTGGAATTAAATCCGTGGGGAAGTCAACATGGCTTTCGGTACTTGATAATAGCAACCTGAGGATAAGACTCTGGACACAAAAGAGGGATTTTTAGAGAAAATGAAAATGCTAGTTTTTTAAACTGTGGCAGAATGTGTGACCCCAAGCATGTGCTTGATATTTAACCAGACATTTCGCTGCTCTCCCTTTCAGCAGCTTTGTGATGCTAACTTCCTCTCCCCGTGTGTTGCCTGCATACCGCGGTGCCGCGTCTCAGACCGAGCAGAGGGCAGAGCGGAGAGAGGTGACTGAACCCTCGGTGCGGCAAAGAAAGAATAATGATCCACACTTTGCCATGCAATCTGGCCTCACACGGCTCCAATTAACAGAGCAGCTTTAGCCGCCGTTTGGCACACTCCCCCGTACGGCGTTTAGTACGGTCTGGCACCGAGATGCTGACAGACAGAAAAGCATGATCGCTCATCTCCCTCAAGCAAATCTAACCGGGAGCCAATACCTGCCCGCACGATGCAGAGGTCACAGGATTTATTCACCAGCAGGGCATGAATATAAAACTCTGATCCAGAGTGGGAAAAATCCTTTGAAAGACGTCTCTATAAAAATGCGTCACGCATGGCATGATTCTCCGAGTGGCGAGGTGTTGCCGGAATAAAACCAGATTTTCTACAGCGTGGGGAGAAGAGACTATCACTCAGGGTTTGCCCAGAGAGATGTGTTAGCTGGAAGGAAGTACAAATAAAAAAATAGAGAATTAAAGCAGTGTCTTTGAAGCAGGAATAGTGGCAGAGCATAATCTGTTGGCTAATTTTCTGAGAATTTTCCTGAGGTGGAATAAACAAACGCACTCTATTCATGTGTGCGCTATGTGGCAGCCTTTGAAAGGCTACACCTCAACACTACAATACACGCATGCTGCTTTTATTAGAAAAAAGCGGCACTTGACGCTGAAGGCATCACAACTGATTATTTCAATGCTTTTTAATGCAGTTGAACTCGTCCCCCGCAGCTTTTCTTGGTGACGTGTACACACACAAACGGGGGAAAGGAAAAAATCTATTAAGAAGTGAGGCTTTGCGTTCCTCCACTTGTGTTGTGTGTCTCCTATCCCTCAGTGAGAGATGTTCCTGTCCTCGCTAGCTTGGTGCCACACCACGACGAGCCAATGGATTTCATTTGCATGTGTTGTGTTCGTTTCATTTCTAAATCACATCATTTTTTTTATCCCCTCTCTCTGTTGCATCCGCTTTGCTGGGTCTTTGTCCCCTGGGCAACTCGTTAATACCAAAGGCGCAATGTTTCCCATGAAAGACGTGTTTACCGGCCTGTTTGACTGGCTTACAGACAACAAGAGACATTAACATTTAAATGTCTTCATATTTTTATTTCCCTGCATTTACATGTATATAGAGGGATGTCAGGTGGCTAGCATTTCTGTTTGTGTGCCATGGATTTGCACACAACATGATGACATTGCAGTCAATGCAAAGGGGAATGCTGGCAGTTGACTGGGGAGGGAAAAAAACATGTGTATTAAATCTGAAGGCAGGTTCAATTATTATAGGCGGCATGTGGCTCAGGATGTAGAGCGGGTTGCCAGAAGAATGCTAGTTTGATCCCAGGCTCCTCCTAGTTGTGTGCTGAGGGGTTCCTGACCAAGACGCCGGCCTAACCATGAATGCTCCAGTCGAGCTGGCTGACACCACTGTCAGTGTGTGAATGTGTGCATGAATGGGTGAATGTCAGGCGATATTGTGACGCGCTTTGAGTGGCCGCTGGCTAGAAAAGCGCTAAATAAATGTAGTAAATTTACTAAATGTAAATAAGACCACAATGTAAGATGTTTGATATTCAACAGCTCATACGGCCACTTGAATTTTAATATTTCTCCTCTTGAGTCATAAACCTCGGCGTCACAGGTAGTAAAGCTAATAAACGTTGATCCGTTTCCAGACTTGAGTCACCGCTGCGTTCATGGAGATGAGGAGCATCCCTTTGTGTTTACAAAAAACGAACACCGCAGAGCTGTCCTCTTCAATTACCGCCGGCGGCGCTGTGACCACGTATAATCAATACGTCTGCATATTCATGCCCATAGCCGGCCTCAGCCGCTCCCGAATTTCATCCCGTTTTCAGCAGCCTGACAACTCCGATCACATGACACCCCGAGACTTCAGCACGCTGAAAACTTCCATCGTTGGAGAGAAGAATATGAATTTAAGATTAGGGGAGAGCTTGGGGTATTTTAGGGGCAGATCCTGCCTCTATTGGCAGTACAGCCCGAGTGTGGGAAACGTGTGTGGATGCACTTATTGTATGTTGTAGCCTACTTGCCTGCACTTAAAAATAGTAGCCTACTTAGCATTGTGTAGCATCTTATCCTAGCTATCTTTGTTGTTTGTGGGGAATGGGTTAACCTAGCCAATATTAGTGCTTGGCACTTGGTTCTATGAACATCCTTACTGTACCGACAACGATATATTGTTTCTCCTTCTTCTGACAAATGTACTCATTGTAAGTCGCTTTGGATAAAAGCGTCTGCTAAACGCCTAAATGTAAGATGTAAATGTAAGCGGAAAATTAAGCACTTAGTTTCCCCAAATCGCTTGATTCCCTAATTTACACATGTTGACAATATGCGGTGCTTGTAATATTATCCGCTACCCGTTTTTATTACACTTTTTGTGCATGAAATGTTTGTCAATCCTCTTTCTTCTGCTAAATGCCCTAAATGTAAATGTAGCTTTAGATCTGGCGGGAGCTTGATGTATTTTGATGACAGTCCTTGCCTATATTGGCACAATATCCCGAGTGTGGGAGGTGTTGTTGCAGGGCGCAACAAATATGATCCGTTAGGGAGCGTGGCTCCTGGGACCGCCACCGCGAGCTCTACAAACATCTCTGTTATCCCTTCCAGAAGCATCCCTACCTCCGGCTGGGCCGGGCCTCTGGGGGACGGGGGCGGGGCTTGTGTTTAAAGCTGACCGTGAGAGAAGCCTTTGTTCACGAATTGCTACCATCAATCTGAGAGCTGCCGTCAATCACAGACGCTCGTCCCACACAGGACAAAGGAGCTCTCAAATAGGGGGAGGATGGAGAACCTCACAGAACATAGCACGGTGTGAAGTACAGAGCATTAGTGAAGTGCAGATATGTTCACAAGTTCACACTTGGTGTGATACAGCAAACCCCAATGCATTTTGAACGGACCTGTGTTTTAGACTGCGCAGGGTAGGCCTACGTGGTATACAGACACGTATACACAGACACACACGCCCTCTTGCTAGTCATACTGCCCTGCCCTCGACCACAGAATTGCATTTAACCTGGATTTGGATGCTGCAACTCCTAGAGATGGAGTCACACTGTGTGTGTGTCTGTGTCTGTGTGTGCGTGTTTCTAGATGTGTGTTTGTGTCTAGGTGTGTGGTTGTTCGAAGTGTGTGTGTGTGTGTGTGTGTGTGTGTGCATGCGCGTCGGGGAGGCAGCGTCTAACAGCCAGAAGGCGAAGGACTGAGAGATGGCTTCTCAGGCTCCCCAGACAAACAAAGCCATAGATCACAACACTGAGAAACAGCTTGAATCAAAGTTCAGGCGCCTCAGAACAACTTTAAAACAAAGCTCTGTGCCTCTGTAGCCTTGTCATGGTCGACGGAGCCCTTGTGCCTTCCCAGAACTTTATGCCTCTTGGTAAATATCTGGGGCCGGAGTGCAGGCAGTTATGTAGAGGTGGGATCAGTTTGACAGGGGGAACGCATGTAGGCAGCTGATGTTGGACATTTCTTCCCTGGCTGCCACCGCTGCTGTTGCTCAGTTTCACAATCTACTGTTAGGAAACTGCGAATGAATGCACTGTTCTGTACAGTACTGAAGCTCTCAACATGACTTTCATTGTGCTGGGCTAACGTCTTTTTGAGGGACATTTTACTGTTAGGTGAACGACAATTTCCACTGATTCCTGCAACGCTTGTGGTTATAAGTACGATTTCATTCTGACCCCAACAATCAACGATGTGAAGGCATGAATCAAATGAAGTGAAACCCTCAGCCCGTGTCATTCCTTTGAGAAGGAATGCAGCATAACCATTTCACAAGTTGCTGGAAATCTTGAAGTAGGCTACACAGACAAAAGAACCGGCTACAAGCACGGTGTATATTGCCAATAAGATAAACAGTCAGCATTTTTAGCTGCATAGCCAGTGCTGAAAAGCTTTGATGAATGATTGCAGTTTATATTCTGAAATGTTTGTGTTTGTAATACTCAAGTGTTGTTTCTTTTGTGCGGCACATGTTGGTTCAAAGGATTTTTTTAGGAAGATAGTTGAAGAATTGGAATATGTGTGGGGAACGTGTAATCATTTACAGATGAATACTTTCTAAATTAATTCAGATTCAGGTCATTTTTTATTCTAAATGACTGGAAGGAGTTCTTCTTTTTCAATGTGATGAACATTTACAAAAATAAACAAATTTCCCTTTTAGTGTAGGCCTATATGTTTAACAACAACATGTGTTCTCAGAATGAGCATCTGAAATGCAATTCCTTTCAGCCTTAAACGAAATTGCTGAGACACGCTGTTTTGGATCCTATGTCATCAAAAACCTTTCTCAGGGGTAACTTCTGCCTTTGAGGAAGTTTATTTTGTGGGTGAATTTCAGTATGAAGGGGGTGGGATGGGGTGCTGGTATTTCCCTTAAAGTGTAACGCGTTTCCTGGTGACTAACAAAGATTGATATTGAACTGCCCCCTGGTGGACGTTGATATGTTTTGCAGGAGGGGCACAGGGCAACAGCATCATGCAGACATGTCAGAAAACACCAGGGCCGGGCCGATGGCTGGCACAGCTGTACCCAGAGGTGTCAAGTAACGAAGTACAAACTTATCTGTACTTTCTACTCCTTACTTTTTAAAAATGGCCTCGTCACTCCTATTTAATTTCGGCTTGTTTTTATTCCGCCGGCGTTCAAAAAAACACAAACAAAAAAACCTATCCAGATAATTCGCTGATTGGTTGGATGAGAATAGAAACATATACCATTCTGACACCCTATTGGTTGCAGGGCTGATCTTCAGTCCAAAAAGATCATGCATTGGCTCGAAGAACTTTGAGAACCAGTTGCTTTTGCGGCTGAACAAAGCCTATTGGTAACACTTTGTTGCATGGTCTGTGTGCATAACTGATGCTGGTAGATATTGTGTTGTTTTTTTTCAGGAAATGTTTAATCACTAGCAAAAGTTTGGTTAGCACCTTCAGCTGGGCACTGCTGATTTGGTGCGTCCCAGTTCGCCAAGTTCTTACTCGTTACATCTTAAATTCCTGCAGCTAAGCTTGGATACATACATTTACATTCCCAGTAAAGGCTTTTTGATAACATGCCACTGAAGTTTGACTTTTTGCCCCATTCCAAACAGGGAACTAGTCATCATATCTTCCGCTCCATGAAACACATGCTCAGTAGTACACATATATGGTTCTTTAATGTATTTGCATTGTACTAATATGCGTTCAATTTTAATGAGCATAGATGTGTCTGAAACAGGTGCATGCATCCCAATTTTTTCAACATTAACATTATTCATACGGTTCTTCTACGTCACGTTTTCTGGAACGCCGCCATTTGCACGACCGATCTCGCCTAGTATGGCCGCCCACACCGCTCATCTGAATGTTAGAGAGAGACAGAGGTATCTGGAAAAAAAATATCGATTTTAGGCTCTGATCCTTATTTGTTACCCCCAGTTTTTTTTAGTCCATTAGTATCGGCCTCACGCTTGCCTCAAATCAATTTTCATGACATATATATTCATTTAGTCCACAACCCCTCCCCATACAGTGGAGATATCTTGAAAGTGTTCAAGAGCACTGATGCCTACCAATATGCTGTGGCTGGATGGGTGAAGGACGCTAAAGTGAGGCACTTGGCCGACAATAATCTTTATCTGATAATGGCAAAGTTAAGTATATATTTGTGATTCTTGTGAACAGTTTGTGGTGGGTTCATTGATCGTTGAAATCAGTCATCAAATCATAGACGATAATTTCGCCGGGGACGTTTGGGACGAGTTTTCTTCAAGATTCATTTTGTACCCAAAACAAAACCCGATTTGAATTATTATGGATTATTTTGGACAATGAATGAGGTATTAATACCAATTGTATGTGTGAGCATACGTGGCAAAAAAAGCTGATTGTAATTATATAGGCCCCTGTGGCACGGCCTAAGCTTTTGTCTTTAATGACATTTTTTCCCCCTTGCATTACTTTTACTTTAATACTTATACTAATAAGTAGTTTTGAAACCAGTAGGCCTACTTTTATACTTTTACTTAAGTAAAAAGCTTGAGTTGATACTTCAACTTCTACAGAAGTGTTTTTAAACGCTAGTATCTATACTTCTAGTATAGATGAGTAATGAATGTGAATACTTTTGACACCTCTGCCCAGGGGTAGGGGTACAGTTGTACCCCAGGGGTAGTAGGGGTACACCAGGGTGTTGTGCTATGGCCATACTGACCTGTCCGGGGCAAGGGCTCACTTTGGATTGGTCAACAATGGTCTTGTTATCAGAAAACCCCACACGCAACGTCGCATTTATGTAACCAATCTAGTTATTCAATTTAAATCAATTCAGTTCTATTTTTAAAGTACAGGTATATTCTCAAAAGGCACTCGATTTATGACAGGGTTAGAATATAGGTCAAGGGACAACGGCACCTACGGTTATTTAAACATGTGAGGATATACTGAAGCCTCTACTTGGATGATACTTAAGTAACAAACACGTCCACTTTCTGTTT
This sequence comes from Gadus macrocephalus, assembly GCF_031168955.1. Classification (NCBI taxonomy): domain Eukaryota; kingdom Metazoa; phylum Chordata; class Actinopteri; order Gadiformes; family Gadidae; genus Gadus; species Gadus macrocephalus. The sequence continues at coordinate 2,593,762 of NC_082395.1, read as the reverse complement.
GACCGAGGCTTCTGCTCCAGGAAACAACCGGTAACTTCATGCACGTGAATGATGTGTTTTTAATGGTTTGATTAAACAAATATAGATTGAAGAGGATGCAACCTCAGAAATTAGATCCTGGAAATGTCTTTGTTTACAGGCTGTATAGGCTCGGCTGTTGGTCAATTATTTAAACCCACACACTTCACTCTTTAGTGAACCAGAGTAAATCGAGGCACAGATTAATGACATTCATCACTGTAGCCCTTCCAGTGTCAGGACTTGACAGACAACCGTGTCTGTCTGAAATGGCACTATGCCAAAGGTCTCACCATCAAAATGCCATACAAGATTGAGTGGAGGGAAAAAAATGTGTGGGGCTTTGAGCTCATCCATAATCACTGGGGTAGACAATATCCCATCAAAATGTCCAAAAAAAGGAACCCATCCCAATATTAAAGCCCTCAACTCTAGCCACGTGTATCCTAATGGATGCCTCGCTGTCACCATTTTCCCAGTAGTGTAGCCTTGATTCAAGCTGCCGTCTTTTCTTCCTGGTAGTTCAGTTTTTTTCCCCCAGGTCATGGCAACAAGTGAAAAACTATATGATCGCATGAGCAGAAGCAATCACCACTAACTCAGGACGCCTTCAACAGCTATTCTCCTTCTGAGCGACGCAGTCTCACTGAATGTACTCTTCATAGATGCGAGCAGTGTGCACGTTCTGTTCATTTTTCGGAGCTCATTATAGAGGCCTAGAGGACCCCACGATAATCAGACACGAGAGAGTCCATGAGAATATGAAAGTTATTTTCTACCAAAAGAGAAATGCAATAGTAACAATTTACAAATGATATGAACCAAGTAGCTCTGTTGAGCATGATCCACAGGATGTAAATGCAGCATACAATATGTTGTGGCATTGTTCAACCCTTCATTTACATTAAACTGGCCCACCTGACACCTTGATCATGCCATAGTTTGAGCATCGTTGTATTAACGAGGACACCATATGTAGTCAATTTAAAAATCACATTTTATTTGTTACACAAGGAAAAGTATATTAAGAACATGGTACAATAAAATGAAGACAAAGACACTGTGCAAACGAAGCCGAGGGAGAGGAGAGGCCGGACTCAGCGGTTTTTCTTCATCCTCTCCAGCCTCCGGCGGATGTCGTCGAGGCTGCTGCTGCCGCCGCTAGGGGCCGGGGCCGGGGCGGCCGGCCGGGCGGGGCTCTTCGGGGGCCGAGAGGACCCGCTGAACGCCGTGAGGGAGGACAGCGAAGAGGCGCCGCGGGATGGGGACTTCACCGAGCCGCTCTTGGGCTCTTCCTGTGTGACGGGGGAGAGCAGAGAACCGAGATTTGACGAGTGTACCTTTGCGCTCGACCAGTCGCTGGGATTCGGAGTAGATGCTCGTTTACCTATGGAGTGGCCACTACTTTTAAAAAGGGCCTTTTTCTGAAGGACAACTCCTTTAAGTCGGGTTGAATAACAACCGTCGATCTTTTAGTCGTTTTATGCACTGGTTTGGCTACGGACTACTTTATATTATAGGGCTGAAAGCGAGCACAACTTCTGAGCCTGGAAGGTGGTTTTCTGGTGGGGGGCATTCATTAAAAATTTAACAACTGGTTCTATCAAATATAGTGAAATAACTGGTATAAAAACAACCAAAAACCTGTAAAGTGCCGCTTCTTTTAATTCCTCATTCGTTGGTGATGCTAGATTAAAATCATTAAGGTGGTCCAATACACACACAAAAGGATTTTTTAATATCTTCTCCTCGCAGAGCGTCTCACGTTTACCAATCAGGCTTCCCGCCGCGCTGACGAGGGAGTGCCACCGCGTTAAGAACAGGTTATGACCGCTCGTAAAGCTCCACATCGTTTAATGGAGCCTGAACCCTGAAGGCCTGCCGGGCGGCAGGCAGAAATCACGACCCCCGCGTCACCCCGCGTGAAGAGACATCGAAATCACGACGACGCGATTAAAAGCTCTTTTCAAATACAAAAATGATTTGCTTTTAGGAACACGCCCGTTATGCAGATAGTAAAACGTATTAATGAAACGGCGCCTTCCTCACTGGAGCGACCAAAGAAAGGCCATTCAAATTAGTTTCTCAATGCCACGCCATACACGAGGAAGATTGCGGTCGTCGTGCATCAATTACAACATTTCTGAGATGAGCTCATTTCAACGCAGCAGAGCGCCGATACCCGAATGACTAACCGGCTAGCTACCAGTGTTTATGATGACTACAAAGCGACTCAACGCCAACGGCCTCCTTAACCATTACGTCTCTGCAATGGACAGTCGCACGACCGTTATGGTTGGGCGAGAACACTCGTAGGGTTTGGGTTTATCCATCGGGGCATTTGTAGTACGGCTATATAAATATAGTTGAGAGCCGATACTAGTTTATATCCCCTCTAAAAGGGTGGAAGATAGACGGATAAGGAGTTCCCACACGGCTGTACCATCGGCCTGTTCTCGATTCCGGGCCTTTCGCAGAGTATCCTGAATCTCTCCATGTAGTCCACGAGCCTGAGCTCCGGTTGGTCAACGCTGACTTTAACACCTTAAAGGAAGCAGAGAAGCAATGGTTACTCGTTTTGACTTTTTCCATTTTGAAAAACATTACAAATAAAAATCAATGCACTTGATCAGACATTAATGTACACACTTACTGTACGCACTTAATGTACATTGTAACTATTCACAGTACTTAATTGCGTAGCATCTGCCGTAGCTGCCGTCACTGCTGTATACGGGAATGGGTTAGCCTAGCGATCGTTAGTACTTGCCCTTGGTTCTATGAACATCTTTACTGTACCAACATCGATATATTGTCTCACTTCTTAAGACAAATGTACTTATCAGTTCCTCCAGAAAAATGCGGTGTTTTTTTGTGATTGTTTGCGGCCAAAAATCCTTGATTATGCGGCACGGCGATGAAATATGCGGCATATTTATGCGATGAAAGTGCGAGAACTTGCGGAAAAAAAAATCCAGCTCTTCGACGACGTTCACGTCGCGTAATTACGTCACTTCATAACGTTCCCATGGCAACAGGGGGAAATGGCTGCTCTCGTGTGAAGTAAACGCAACATTTTCAACTTTCTGCTAAAATATATGTGACAAAAATGCGGGGATTATGAAATCATGCAAGCCCCGCATATTTCGTTCGGAAATCGGCAATTTATGCGGTGAAAGTGCAGCATATTTGAAAAAAAAATTGGCCCCCGCATGAATATGCCGACTTTGGCTGATTATGCGATTGCATGATCGCGTTTCCCACACCTGCGCTGGGAAGGGTTTCCTCGTTGTACGAGCCGGCGACCTGCAGTACGGCTCTCATCCGTTCCCTGTAGTTCGACGGCTCCTCCTCTGTGCCGCCCTGCTTGGACAGGCCTAGAGGAACACACCGTGAGAACAACATGAGCGTGGGTGGACAAAACGCCAGCTCAGGTATGAACTAGGGGTGTGCACGGGTACACGTGTAACCGGTTAGTAAATCATAACCGATTAGTATGGCGACACATTAGTGCCATAATTCACTAATGTGATAAAAGATGCATTCGGGCGTATTATATAATTCCACACGCGTAGATATTAACTGCGAGCGCGCAAATGATCTCTGCGCGAGCAAAACAGCCTCTCGCGCGCGCAAATTACTTCAGCGCGCGCAAAACAGCCTCTCGCGCGCGCAAATTACCTCAGCGCGCGCAAAACCTCTCGCGAAAGATGTTTTTACGCTCTCGCTCAAATTTAATTTTGGCACTATGGGGGAGGGAACCAAGGCAGGGCGGGCTTTCCTATGATTGGCCGTTTCTGATGCGCGATATTTGATTGACAGCCCTCCTCAACCCTCCTCTCATTCAATTCTGAATTGTACAGTAAATGGCTGAAACGATAGTTACTTATTGTAACTCTAGATTCTATGAGTAAAGGCGCAGCCTTTTAAGGCTATCGCTATTGGGTTATCCCTAGGCGTGAGCCGTAGCACTGAACATTTTGTAATCCCCGACCACCAACAGCGTGGGCCTCAATTACGTCCGCGTGCGGCGTGCCTCAACGACGTCCGCATTTCGCAGATATAGTCGGGCGCCGGCGGACATTCTGCTCCCAATAAACAGCTTTTCTTCAGCTATTTAAAGGACAATGAGGCCGACACATCTATGGCCGATTCTATGAGTATAGGCTGCGCCTATACTCATAGAATCTGGAGTTACAATACGTAACTATCGTTTCAGCCATTTACTGTACAATTCCGAATTGAATGAGAGGAGGGCTGAGGAGGGCTGTCAATCAAATATCGCGCAGCAGAAACGGCCAATCATAGGAAAGCCCGCCCTACCATGGTTCCCTCCCCCATAGTGCCAAAATTAAATTTGAGCGAGAGCGTAAAAACATCTTTCGCAAGAGGTTTTGCGCGAGCTGAGGTAATTTGCGCGCGCGAGAGGCTGTTTTGCGCACGCTGTGGTAATTTGCGCGCGCGATAGGCTGTTTTGCGCGCGCAGAGATCATTTGCGCGCTCGCAGTTAATATCTACACGTGTGGAATAATATAATACGCCCGAATGCATCTTTTATCACGTTAGTGAATTATGGCACTAATGTGTCGCCATAGATTAGCGAAAATCTGTAAATGAAAACCGAAAAAAAATGATTTCACCGCGCCATTCATTTCACCAACGAATGGCGCGGTGAAGAATAATAAGAATAAGTTTTCTGATTACAGTTTAATGAAACAGTAAGCTGACAACATCCTAATTAACAGCGCAACTGCAAATTAACCACACGGAGATAACCATGCCAACCGGTCAAACGAAATCTCTTTGCGATCATTCTGCTCGCGCATTCCGCCGTGTTGATAAACAAATAATCCCCCTATTGAACGAAGTTAAACCGAGTGAGCGCGACTGCGGTCCACTTTAAAAAAACTAAACAAAAAAAATAATTTATTAATAGAAAAAACGGTTAATCGTGTACACAAAAAAAAAAAAAAAAAAGGGTTGTGTAACCGTTCACACCCCTATTCCAGCTCAGGTGTGAACCCAGATCCAACACGTGGCGCGGTGCCTACCTGTGGTGGGAGGACGGCACTCTGCCCGCCTCTCGGCGGAGATCTTGGCCAGGCCACTCTCGATGAAGCTCTGCCACGTGGGCGGTAGGGAGCTGAGGTCCACGTCGGGGTGCGTTCGCTTGTGCTCCCAAAGCTCCATGAGGCCCTGCAGAGCGCAGCAGAGTACGATTACAATCAGGGCATTTAGCAGACGCTTTTATCCAGAGCGACTTACATCAGTTAACACACACGTTGACACACGTTCGGCAGGTTATGATTAACCTGCCGGGAAAAATCATAATCACGATTATGCAAACGATTACATTCGAGTTTGAAAACATGGGGTATTAATTCAGCATGTCTCAGAGATAAAAAAAAATTGTAACAGAGAACTTTGAAATTAGAGCTCGAAAAAAATACACAAAATGGTCAAAAAGAAAATGTTACAATCTAAAACGATATTCAGATATGTATCCAGCTGTTAGTTTGACGCTAAAATCAAAATCGCGATCAAAATTCGATTAATCGCCCAGCCCTAACCGACGGCAGAGTCGACCATGCAAGGCGACAGCCAGCTCGTCGGGAGCAGTTAGGGTTAAATGTCTCGCTCGGGGACACCTCAGCTAGGAGGAGCTGGGGATCGAACTAGCAACCTTCCGGTTGCATGGCAACTGCTCTACCTCCCGAGCCAGGGTCACCGCAGTGGAGAACGGTCTCGGTGGTCACAATGTTGTCGAGCGATATTAACACCACGACGTTCACGCTGACGTAAAGAAAGGCCCACTCACTTCTTGGGCGGCTTTCTTGGAGCAGATCTTCTTGAGGATCTGGTCCAGGTCCGGGTCCCCTTTGCTCTTCTGTCCCTGTTGCGGAGGATGAGGTGTTTACTCGGGCCGATGCCGTGGCGCGTCGCGTCGGTCAAAGGCAGTGTGTTGGGGAGTACGTACCGCGGGTTCCAGGGCCGGCCCCGTCTTGTTGGCGGGCGACTTGAGGGCTTTCTTCAGCTGGGCCTCCAGGTCCGACTCACTGCGGTTCACCAGGGTCAGGTGCTCCAGGATCTACACAAACCAAGCCTCTGCTCAATAACACTTCACATTGACCTTCAGGGCATCTAGGCAGACGCCCTTATCCAAAGCGACAAAGTACATTCCTCAGAAGAAAGAGAAACAATGATACATCGCTGTCGGTACAGTAGGGATGTGCATAGATCCAAGTACTAACCTTCGCTAGGTTAACCCCATTCCCAGTATACAACAAAGCTAGCTAGGATAAGATGCTACACAAGGCTAAGTACTATTTTTTATGGACGTAAAAATAGGTTTGAAGGCACGACTTTATCAACCAAAAGCTGCATGAACCACATCAATACATTTATTTACATAACATAGAAAGCATCAATCTTCCCACCATCAATAACAATATGAACCTGAAATGGGATAGTTTTTGTGCTCTGTACCAATTACCTCGGTCATTTCTTCCCTGGTCCATAATACATTTAGACCAACACTGAGGATACTTGGTGGACAGGGACGCCTAAGGTCTGGACTGGCATCAGTTAAGGTCCAGACACACCAAACGTAAGTCAGAGAGAGAGTGGTGACTGAGGCCAACTGCTGCTTTGCCTGCCTCTTGGTCAAAAAGCTGCACTACACACGCAAAGACTACAGACAAATAGCACACAGGTGCAATAACCAGAAGTGAGGCGGTGGTCTGTGTTGGTCAAACAAAAATGGGACCTTGGAAGACCTAGGACTGCGGATAGATGCAAATGAGGATTTTTTGCTTGAAGTTTCTCTGTAGTAGTCGTACAGAGCTGGCCTCTCCTGATTCTGAGCAGTAGGGAGACTTCCCTCACCAATGCACTCGATTCCTCAATTAACATCTTACATCACGCTCTTCAATAAAACATGAATTTAAAAAAGAAATCCACATATTTCTTTTTTTCTGTATTGATGTACAAAAAAAAAGAAGCACATCACAAGAACCAATCCCTGAACAATGAGCCCGGTCTAATAACAAGCAATTTAACTTTGGTAGAACGGCTCTGAATATATTGAGATCTCTACATCACTAGAATGAATTAAATAAGTTTTGTGCGATAATAAAGTATTGTTTAATAATTGTGCTGAGTGGGCTTCCAACCAGCCAACGATGGCTGTTGCTGTGTCCTGGCAGGCTTATTCGTTGTTAAAAAAATCATTTTTAATGACCAGTGGAACTGCTTTGATACCAAGATAATTCATCAGGATTATGCATGTCCCGAAAACACAAAAAAAAGCAATACTGCTGATCCCATGGGATCCCGGGTGAACTTGGAAGCAAATCCGCTGATGGTGAAAAGCTCCACATTGCCAAGTACCGCCTGCAAATACAACTCAATGGATAAGGGGGGGGGGTTTGTCTTAAGCTACGGCCCAATGTAAAACCAAAGTACATCCCCCGCCGTTACAGAAACATTTGTGGCTTTAGAACTGGGTGGATTATCTGAGCCGACTCGTGTCCTGTAAGCATCTTTCCGTCTCCTCAACCAGAATTGACCACCTGCAGTCAGCTGCCCCCCATTCAACTACAGTCGTAGATTGGGTCAGGGAAAGGGTCAGGGACAGTATAAATCATGTCCCGGTCTGACTGATGGTACACGTCGCATCCATTTTGACTTATATTAGACTAACAGTTAAATACAAATACTGCATAACACAAGCTTCACCAAAATATCATTTTAGCAAAACAAATAAATAATTAAAATGCAGTGAAAAAAGTTATTTTTACACTTTTTTACAAAGACCAGTCACTTGGGTGCAGGAGGTAGAGTAATTAACTTGAGGTGCATTGCCTGTAGGGCTGTGGATGAGCGCGGTGAGCTCGCTGACCTTGGGGCCGGTGAGCCGGCACAGCGTGTGCAGCAGGGTCTTCAGCGTGCGCTGGGTCATGTCGTTGGGCGGCCGCTGCTGCTTCTCCTTCGCCAGCATCTTCTTGAAGTTGTGGATGTCGAGCAGGATGCGGTCCAGGTTCACCTTGGAGATGTTCTGCGGTAGGAACCGGTTGATCCTCCACAGACACTGGAGAGAGAAGAAAAAAAAAAAAAAAAAAACACAACTGTTGAACGGATCCCTTCGTTGGGCGCCCAGAAGCGAGCAGCTTTGTCCGCCGCGAGGTTACCTTCATGACGTAGTCGGAGAAGTTGGAGGACACCGAGGAGGCCAGGGCTTCCTGGAGCAGCACCAGCAGAGCGCTGCAGAGGGAGACGGGAGAGTTACAACTCAACCCCATTTGTCGCCGACAGCCCGTCATCATTTTGAACCATGTAAAAATTGGGTTTCCAAACGGTGGGTCGCAGCAGGAGAGCAAGAGGGTGACGGAATAACGGGTCTTCTCGAAACGATATCTACATTAATACACGCCATGTCGGCTTCTTTTGATCATCAGTACGTTTGAAAAGTGCAGAGGGAATCGTCTGAGTCGAGTTCCGGACACACAGTGCTTATGATACAATACAACTTTATTAATCCCACTGGGGGCAATTTGGTTAAGCAGCCTGTTTTACATATAGTAACATACAAACAACAAATACGGCGCATTTAGTAGTCGAATTGCAGAGGGGATGACTGACACACACACACACACACACACACACACACACACCTGAGGATGTTGGTCTGGTCGGCCTGCTCGAAGAGGTGCCTGAACAGGAAGTTGATGGAGCTGATGACCTTGGACCCCTGCCCCAGCGCCTCCACCCGGGGGTCCAACATGGCGGTGAGCAGTGCCTCCACCAGGTCCTTCAGCACACCCGACGACATCTCCAGGGCCAGGAAGTCCACGCCCAGCAGCTGAAGGGAGCGGGACACGTAGCAGCGTTTTAGTAAAAAGGCGTTATCCCAGCGTGAGGACTCCGAGAGACGGGGGAAGGAGAACTAATACACTAGAGCTCCGTTTCCTCTGGCAGATCGGAAAGCTCAGTTTCCTCTGGCAGATCGGAAACAGCGAGACGAGGGTGTTGCTCAGTTTTTCAAATCCAATACCATTACCAGTTTGTCAACTCAATCATTTTTATCGCCATCCTACTTTTGAGTGCAAACACAAGTTTGTATTTCTTTACAAAAAGAAAACCCACACCAACGCTTGAGATTGCAACAGCTGTTCATTGGAATTCCAGATAAAGGAATGACGCCGAACCATTTTTACTTTTGTAATTTTAGGGCGGATTGCTTAGCCTAGTTTTTTGTTTTTACCCTTTTACAGAAACCTGCAAAAGAATCCTGCCTAAAAAAAAAAAAAGTAGCGCAGTTGGGCAACCGGGTCTTGGCAGCGTAAACCAAACGGCAGGCCTCCGTCAACACACTCATTGGAGCCCATTCCTCAAGACAAGCGTAGAAGACTCCCGTCGTATGGTTTAATATCATTTTTTCCTTTTCTCTTATCTTATTGTTTAGTTTTAATCATAACAGCGGGGGACTTGTTAATTGGCATCAGGTGGAACAGGCAGTTTTGATTTGAAAAGCGGGGGAATGAATGAGTCCAAGAGGGGCTCACCGTGATGACGGTGCCGATGATGCAGCTGTACAGGTTGGGGACGGCCTCCTTGGCCACGCGCTGGTCCGCCAGGTGGACCCTGTGGGTGAGCCGGAGCTGCTGCACCGTGGCGCTCAGGAACTGGTTCACGTTGCCCGCCACCACCTGGGAGCGCTCGCCCTGCTGCAACACCTCGTCCATCTGGAACAGGGAGGGGGGGGGGGGGGGGAGAGGAGTGCGGGCTCAATTAGTGCCACGCCGTTGAGAGTGAGTCTGAAGCAGCTCGGTGGATCGACCCCCACCCCCGCTAACCGCGTGGGTAATATTCCTCGAAAGAGACACCGGTTCGATTCCCACCTGTGGTCCTATGACACGTGTCATTCCCCCCTCATCTTCAACCCACTATCCTGTGTCCGTCAATAGTCCTGTCCATGAATAGGAATATAGAGCCAATAGAAAAAGGGCCTCTGCTTTTAGCCCGCCTCTGGCTTATTTCTGACCAATCAGGGCATCACTCCCCTGATTCGGGGGGAGTCCATCTTGCCTTTCAAAAACACAAGGAATTATCATCCCAATGGTGGCGACACTTAGGGATGGCGGGAGAGAGCTGAGATTGGATTGTTTTTTTTGGAGCTTCATTTCAAATACCTTATGCTCCCTCGCCCCCTTTACAACCATGGAGAGACAAATCACCATGTTTGACTGATTTGGCTTTCCGTTACATCATGGTCATTACCAAATCAATACACAGCCACGTTATGAGCCCCGTCATCTAAACGTGCGCATAAAGTCCCAAATGAGACACCGGCACACCGATGTAGGCCGCGCGCTCCTCATACCTGGGTGAAGGCCTGCACGCTGGTGTTGATGTCTTCAGAGGCCACCTTGAAGATGACCATGCTGATGACGGCAGCAGGACTTGGCTGGTGTCGCGTTTGTGGCCTATAAAAAACCAAAAAGATAGTTAAATTATTAAAAAGCCTACAAAAGAAGTATCAACCGTTCACAAATGTATTCTGAACCATAAAGATCCATAAAGTGCAAATGTCGATACGTTTTACGGTTGTTTCTTTTGAAACTCCCTCGTGCGCTATAAAAGCATATTCGGAACAAAACAAAAATAAAACAGCAGCGTACTAAAAGAGGGCATAAAGAGCGTGAATAAATCCCAATGCCTCTACAAAAAGTTTTGCATTTTATAATCCAACTGAAGCAGTTTCACGGACAACACGCTCTGTGACAAACGGTGCCATCTGTTAAGTACCGTATGCATCATTACTCCCATGCCGTAGGGGGCGCTCTGTTAAGTGCAACATTGTTCTGGTGTGAGTAAATCAGAGTTCGATGGATATCAACGTCTCGATCTGCGTTATTAACAAGTCATCCTTATATAGCGAACATCGTCTTGTCCTACCTGGGCTGGGGCAGGGGCATGCCATCGGGCGTCAGGTCGTCCAGGTTGTGCTCCAGCAGGACGGGGCCCTTGACCGGCGTCCAGCCGACCTCGAACTGCGCAAAGTCCAGGTCCAACTGCACCTTCCACGGGGGGGCCTCCTGGTCCTGGGGCCCCGTTGCACCCTGGGAGCGCGGCGGACTGCGGTGAGAGACGGGTACGCCGGTGAGAGACGGGTACATCGGTGAGTTGATGAACAACGGTGAGAGACGGGTACATCGGTGAGATCGGACGACGGCGCCGTGGACAGAGCGGGGGGGGGGGTCGTTCCAGGAGACGGCAATGAATCAAATAATCCAAAACAAAAAAGAAAACTATTTTCAAAGACAGACGGCAATTTAACACGGTGACGGCTAGAGCGGCGACGCCTCATTGTGTACCTCCTGTGTTTTTCTTCAGAGCAGGTTCTCAAAACAAACGTCTTTCAAGGTGCTTCAAAACACCAACCGTACCATCTAGCTGATGCATTTATCGTTCGAAAAAACGATTTCTCTGAAGGACGTTTTATTATTTGCTTTAAAGTGTCTGCTCAGAAGAAGAGTCCCTTTTCCAGGAAACACAAGACCATTGACGCGTTCCAATATCCATACTATCCGTACTTACTAGCCTAAGTTTGAGTACGTAGGGCGTTCCGATTCAGATCGGGCGAAAATAAGTGTATTGAAAGGACCCGGATGGTGTCCTCAAAACGGTCAAATCGCGAAGTGTGGATCGCCGTACACTTTTCGTACTCGGCGACGTAGCGGCCCATCTTAGCTACGTAGCGGAAGAGGGCGGAGCCAGGCTGCGCCAAAGTCGGCGCATTTACCACATAGCCTGCATTAATAGAGTCATTTTGTAGTTTTTATAGCTTTTATAGCTTTTTATAGCAGCTAGGCGTAAAGAGTTCACCGTACAAAGCGAGATGTTTATTACGGGGGAGGAGCCGCGGCGGCAGTCGTGATCGTAATTTCCGCTTAGTGCACCACGGAGTATTCGTTTTCGAAACAACACCGACATCTGAAAATTAGCACACTTGGTGAGGGCGGATAGTGTACTTCGTTTAAGGGGGGGGGGGGGGGCTACCGTGGCTTGGCGGCCGCGTTGTCGTCAGCCGGCTTGCGCAGCACGCTGGCGTTGGCGTGGGAAGGCACCGTCCTGCAGGGTTTGCTGTCCTCGACGGGCTTGGCCGTCTCTTTGGCCGAGCGCTTGATTCTCTCCTCCAGCATGCTGAGATCCTTCTCCGATAGCTGGGGAGGGAGGGGGGGGGAAAGAGTGTGAGGCATGGTGTTTACAATGCGTAAATGGTCAATGAACTGCGGTTATACAGCGCTTTTCTAACCAGTGCCCACTCCTCAAAGCGCTTTACAATATCGCCCAACATTCATGCACACTGTCACAGACCGACGGCGGCGTCGTCAATCACGCAGGGCGACAGCCAGCTTGTTGGGAACAGTCAGGGTGAGGCGTCTTGCTCAGGGACACCTCGACACTTAAAGGGGACATATTGCACCAACAGGTGCGAGCGTGATTAGCCATTGCAAGCCGTTTTGAAAATGTGCAGTTTCTGACATCACAGGTGGGCGTGTCCACCTAGATGTATGACGGATAGATGAGCAACATTTGCTACAGTCCACTGGGTAGGCTGGTAGACGGATCCATCTAGCACACATCTCGTCACAGATTCACATGTCACAGCTTGTCATGGCTAATCACACTCACACCTGGTGGTACAATATGTCCCCTTTTAGCTAGGAGGAGACGAGGATTGAACTAGCAACCTTCTGGTTACAAGTCAACCTCGTCTACCACCTGAGCCACAGCCGCCCTAGAATGCGTTGCCTCCGTCTCTTTATATTTATCCGTCGCTTCACCAGAGAGCCTTTTGGAGAAGGGTGAAGACCACTCGAGAGAACGGCTGATAATTGGTCCTTAAAAGAGGGTGAAGAGGGTTTAAAGGCGTCGCCGAAAGGCGTTCAAAACAATTTCCTTAAATTATTTCTTTAGTGCACACTTTCGTCTCCCACTCACGAAAGTCCTCTAGACCTTTGCAGAAAGTTACCTTTTCTTTTTAAGATTGAGTTTATAATTTGTGGTATCAAGTGCTCTGTAGGCCTATTTAATTAACCCTGCGGTTTTTCTTAGAACGGCAACACACAAACACCTTGTTCACTGGCCAGAGAATTGCTGCCAACGCAAATTAAACTCGATTATTGCATTGGCATTTGATGTGGCTTTTTTTTGCACTTTCAAAAAGAAGTGCAAATTGCTTTGTCGGGTTCCACACAGACGGCGACATTAAGAACCAATACTTTCTATGGTCAGTCGAGGGAAGTCTGCTGAAGGCGAAAGAAGCCCGTCCACAACCATTCTTTCCTTCCCAATACCTGAACTTCAATAGCGGCTGACACAGAGTATACACCGATTCAGCATTGTAACTACCAATAGCATTTCTTATTGAAGATGATATCAATGTATAGTCGGTTCCCTTGCCGTCGACCCTTACTGAAAATATCTCTTCAGAACTACATAATATATATTCATAATAAGATATTTGCATTCTTGCAAGTGTCCCTGCATCCATGTTTTTCAGATTTGGTAGCTCGAAGATTGCGCGTTTGCCATTACAACTTTCCACCTCCAACCATTAACATACGCGTTTGTGATGTTCTTTGCATGTGTAGCTAATGAGGTCGTCACGTGATGTATCGGATCGGCGAATAGACTTGCGTTCTCTGTGATTTCTGATTCTGCATTTGCGATACCGGTAGTCTAGCCTGGCTATTGCCAGACCAAGCTCAATCGTAGATTGATTGAGGTTGGTTTGGGGAGGCTGCTGTCATTTTCTTCAGCACAAGAGGCGTGATCAACAGGCCTAGTTCAACTGACTCATCCCGCGATTGGCTGCTTCCCTGTCCGTCATTGTGTTAAACAAGCCAATAGCGCGCCTGGGGGAGAAGCCAGCTTGGTGATTGGCTCCCGCAAAAACGTATTGGATGCAGAAAGAAAGGCATTCCTCTTCTCCAGACCCTTCTGCGGGGCGAATTCAAATCGCCGGCAGAACGGGCTGGGGGGCACCCAGTCTAGGCATAGTCACCACTCTATGGGCAACGCTGGGCTTACGTTCCCGACGAGCTTGTAGATCTGCTCTCCGACCATGTTGTAGACCGCCACGATGGTGTTGAGCGCCGCGTTGCGGACCAGTGTGTCCCGGTCGCCGATGTGCACGGCGATCTCCTTCAGCGCCTTGGCTGGCGTCGGCTGGCAGACCGACAAACCGAACAGCGGGATGAGACAGCCCAGCTCCTCCAGACACTCTGTGGGACACACACACAGCGGAGATATTAAGAGAGGTGGAGCGGGGGACGGGAGTTTGTCACCTTTAATGGCCACAAATGAGAACCCCCGGCAGGAGAGAAGGACCCATCAAGCAACGCACACGGGGGAAATTAATCAAACGCCTTAGATAAAGAGACCGTCGACCCGTCGGCCCCAGAGTTTTCTTTCACTCAACCCGCCGTCCCCTCCAATTACACTCCGGGATAACTCCTCTCACCAGAACGCTGCTTGGAGTTCTTGGACTTGGCGCCGTCCATGATGAGGGGGAAGAGCCGGCTGGCCGGGTACACCTTAGCCAGGTTGGCCATGATGAAGCGGACGTCCTTCCGCACCACGTCCTTCGACTCTCCCATCTTCAGACCCCGACAGGACAGACGGAGAGACACACACAAGTTAGGCAGACGCATCATTTCAGAGATGGTAAATAAATAAATCGCCCGATTGAGGTGGGGGGGAGGGGTGCTTTTCAGATGGCCCCCGTGCACATCGTGTGTCACCATGGAGACTCGGGGAGGGGCTCGCGACCGCCACTGCAGTCAAATGCAACCCCCACCGACAGCGCAACTCATCATTATGCACCCCCAGTCAAAACACACAGTGACGATAAGAGGACAGTTGGGTCACAGGCCAGAGAGGGGGGGGAGCACGCTAGCGCCCGACCGATATTGATTTTTGAGTGCCGATGCCGATTATTTTCAGAGAAAAATTACGATTACATCGGCCGATTTTTAAAAAATAAATAAATAAATAAATAAAAAGCATATAAAACATAGTTTTTGATACCTTAAATATACTTTAAACACTTTTGACGAATATGTGAATTGAATGCAGAATCTTTGAGTGTTTTAGAATACATTTACAGTCAAAAATGAGTGTAATGTAAAATGTAAAATAAATAACTAACTCCCAATGTGCTGCGCTCGTGAGCAGTGACTAACACGTGCGTGCTGAGCAGTATGGTCTCACCGTTAGAGTCTACAGTATAACAAATTAACATGGCCTGGGACCTAAAGAAAAACAGGCACAACATGCTCAAACAACGCGTCTTGTGTACATTGGTGAGGTGAGCGCGCAGCTGCCTGAGCGAGCGTGCTTTCATGTTGTACGGTAAAATTCAATCTCCTCTTTTTTACTCCAGCTAAAGTTGTTAGTTAGCAAGGCGAGTAGGAGCGCAATCTGCAGGATACTAATCGCAATAACATTTAAAAAAAAAAAAATCGGTTGTAATCTGCGTCTTTTTGGCCGATGCCGATTATTTTCAAAAAGGCTATAATCGGCCGATTAAATCGGCAGGCCGATAAATCGGTCGGGCCCTAGAGCACGCCCACCTTGAGGATGAGGTAGGGGATGAATGCGGTGGCCTCCAGCTCGCTGAGGCGGTAATCCTGCAGGCTGAGCAAGGGGAAGAGGAGCTTCAGGAACTCCAAGGCCTTCATCAGCACGCTGGTGTTGGTGTCGAAGAAGCGCAGCGTGAACCACTTGAGGACCAGGTCCAGGCAGGACACCATCGAGGCCATCTCCGCCTCCAGATGCTTCAAAGTAAAGGCGCCCACGCAACATACACCGTATTGAAGAGAGGGGGGGAGAGAGATTAGGTTAGACAAATTCACGGTCAAGGATGCCGGAGAATTAATTAATATCGTCAATGACAATTTTAACTAAACTATAAACTAACTTTGTGGGTACTTTTCTAGTTGTTTCCCGGCTACACATCACTTAAAGCAAGCCAAATGAAGTGTCTAAACAGTTATCCAAAGATAAACGATGATACACATTTAAAAAGGGACACTGTAAAAATTACTCCAATCTAGTGGTACAATTGTATATTGCATTCAAACTAATAGTGCTCGCTTGTTCAAAAACTACGGTGGGCAGTATGTGCCAAGAAGCTGTGTCATGACATCCAATACTATCTCATCGAGTCATTCGAGTGATGAGGTTCGTTATTTCAAACAAATTTCAAACTGCATTGAATCATTAGTGTAAGCTAATGATGTACGAGTAATTACTCCTCGAGCAAGATAGTGAATTATTTCAGTCATCATTCACGCTGGCTCAGAGTGAAAACACGTTTGCATTTCCTGTACCACGTAGTGCTTTTTGTCCCTCTCGGCAGTTCATGGACCAGAAGAACATGGAAGCCTCCATGAAGCTTACCCGTCCTATGTAGCTACATATTAATTATTCTTCGCTCAGGAGGATAGATGAGATTTTTGGCAGAGTTAATTTTACACCAATGAGGACTTATTTATGAATGAATACGTCGATTTGAGGTAATAAATGACTTAAAATATTACAGTGTCCCTTTAAAGGTTGCATCAGCGCTGATGGGCGACGTATGGAAGCGAGATACCAAACAAAGAGAGCCAGTTCGCCCCTCCCTTCAGTGTTTCATGCATCAAGTAAAAACTATCATGAACCCAGCGCAAAACCCCAAAACACCTTATCGGTGATTGGTTGAAAATGTTGGTTTTGAGTGGTTGCTAGTACCATTTTTTTTTTTGTGTACGATCTCGGAGCACAGGCTGCCTACAGAAACACGTTTCTTTGAAGGCCTGCTTATGGGGCGGGCAGCTAGCGGATCGTGAGGAAAGACCAGATGAACGTGATCGTTTATGTTTCGGCCTAGAATCGCTCATACAACCTTAAAGTAAAGTGGTGTGGTAATAACAACACAGAGCTGCACGTGGGAAGGAGCGCGAGTCAGGTGGCCCCTGTGCACGTGGGGTGTCCCCAGCGGGGGGTCGGCTGGGGCGCGGCCGCCACTGCAGCCAGCGCCCCGTTATAGCAGTGCAACTCATCACCCCCACGCCCCTTCCCTCCAGGACCGGACAGGACTCGTTGGCGGGGCGGCGGGCTCTCACCTCCGTCATGGCGCCGATGGCCTTGATGTGGTGGTGGAAGTCGGCGTGGAAGAGCTCGTCCTGCAGCCACTTGGCCACGCAGGGCGCCATCTGGCCGCGGAGCTGCTCCACGTACTCGTCCCGCGGGGACGGGAAGTTCCACTTGAGCACCTGGGGGGGGGGGGGGGTGCGGAACGGTTAGTATACAGACACTTTAAATTCTACAAGAACCGGAAACAGACAGATTTTAACTAAATAATTGTCTCTCTCACACACACACACACACACACACACACACACACACACACACACACACACACACACACACACACACACACACACACACACACACACACACACACACACACACACACACACACACACACACACACACACACACACACACACACACACACACACACACACACCTTTAAGCTCTTCTCGTCCTTGGCACGCTGCTCCTTCCTGTTGGGGACCAGGATGAAGAGCGGCCCCGAGAGGTCCTCCTCCTCTTTGACCTTGGCGGGGGGCTTCTTCCCCACCGCGGCGCACTACAAAAAAAAAAAAAAAAGGACACGGACACAAGGGAAGGTTGAGACGAGCACACTCCCAACGGCGACTATGAATCGCCAGGTCGCAGCAAGAGGGACTCCATTGCGGCGCATCCCTACACATCCTCCACCGTTTATCAGAAGGCACACCGGCAGTGAGTGAAGCCCTAGCACCCCCATGTGTCCTTAGGAGAAATGAGCGACACACACAGAGTGGTCAACGCCAGAGCCTTCCCCCGGAACAGGTCGTGCGACGCTTAAAGGTAGCCGTTTGCGTTTCTTTGCTAGGGGGCAGCCGGGAGCTTTGCCGCCGGTCGACTCTTTCTCCAAGCTGGAGTTCAAGCTGCTGGAGTTCAAGCTGCTGCCGCCGCCGCTGGAGTTCAACTCCTGAGACCTCCGCTGACCGAGACAACAGCAAGGCTCAAACAGTGAGCAGATACCCCGGGACTGCAATGCTACACCCCCCCCCTCGATCCCACCCACACGTTCACTAGAGATGTTCTGATACCATTTATTTATTTTCCCACGATACCGATTCAGATTCCTGAATGGTATCGGCCGGAGTACATACACGATGCAGCATCTACTTGTTCGAATTGATGGGTTCTCTTACGATGACAGCAATGCATCGTCGGTTACTTACTTTTTTATCAGAACTCAATTATGTACAATACCACATTTGTTAGTAAAACCCATGTGTTTTTTCAACTCGGTAGCTCGAACACACGTAGATCGGAGATGACGCGTTCCCGTTCCGCCGTTCCACCTCCGACCATTAACTAACACGGCATAACACCGTAGTGTTTGTGACGTTCTTTGCCCGTGTAGTAAATGAGCTAGTCATGTGATGGCATCTGATCGTTGCATGGACTTGCGTACGCCCTGATACTGCCTTTTAGGCAAAATGCAGTATCGGAGGAATTTTCGATACTGGTATCGGTACAACTCAAACTTTGACTCCCCAAATGATCTTCCCTTAAAATAAAATAAACACAAATTTACCTCTAGTACATGAACTTTGCTGACAGACAAACTCACCTTCCCTCCTTTGGGTGCGGACGCCGCCTTAGAGGTCTTGACGTCGACTCTGTCCTCCGTGACGTCAGAACCTGAACAGGCGGTCGACGCCACTTGAGCTGCGACTGGCGGCAGAGAAAGAGGAAAAAAAAAAAAAACGGTCAAACCTCTCAAGCTGCCGGCGGGGACACATCACTTTGGGTCCGGGTGTAATTTGGCACGTCCCGTCGCTTTGCTGGCAACACGGGAGGCGGTGGAAGAGGCAACGCACCTGCGGCCTGGCGGCTGACGGAGGGAGCGCCGGCGGCGGCTTTGGCGAGGGGCGCCGGCTTGGCTGGCATGGCGGCCCTGGCCTTCTCCAGCAGGGCCACCACCTGGTCCTTGGACGCCGGCTAAACGGAGGCGGCGCAGTCAGACCGGGCAGCGGAGTGAACCGATAACTTTGACTCGCGTCATTGCCGGCGTCGGTACAGCCAGAGTCGCTCGGCAGCTTCCGCGAAAGACTCCCTTGTTCGGAGTTCACCTGCCTAGCTTCCCCCTCAACCACCCCCCTCTTACACACTTGTTGTATTTTAGACATCCTGGCACTTCATGTACACACTTATTGTATATTTTAGGTCCTTGCACTTAAAAAAAATAAATACAATTATATATTAAATAGTACTGGGCATTGTGTAGCATCTTATCTTCGCTATCTTTGTGTACGGGGAATGGGTTAACCTAGCAATTGTAAGTACTTGGCAGTAGTTTCTGTGAACATCCTAACTGTAACCACAGCGATATATAGTGTAGTTTGACTTTCTTCTGACGCAATGAAAAAAATAAAAAAGCGTCTGCTAAATGCCCTCAATGGAAAGACCAACAACGAAAGTCTGCAAACTAGGTTATTAAAAGGAAGCACGGTCGAGTGGTACCTGGTGATTTCTCTA
The DNA here is from genome assembly GCF_031168955.1 of Gadus macrocephalus. NCBI lineage: Eukaryota > Metazoa > Chordata > Actinopteri > Gadiformes > Gadidae > Gadus > Gadus macrocephalus. The sequence goes on along the minus strand of NC_082395.1, from coordinate 2,574,091 downwards.
ATCACATGTGAACGTGCAGTAAGTGATCGACTACAGGATGGCTGGATTGATTCCCGTCTGCCCTACCTTGAGTTTCGCCGCGGCTTTGCTCATCTTGTCGAAGCCCAGGTGGGTCATGAAGAGGGGCAGGGCGTCCTGGGCCTTCTTGCGCACCTCTCCGTTGCGGTCCTCCAGACAGGCGTACAGGGGGGCCAGGCACAGCGGGAGGTCCGAGGGCCCCCCGCGCAGAGTGGCCAGGCGCTCCGTCAGCCAGCCCAGCAGCTGGAGGGTAAAGACTGTATTCAGTACAGTACTCCAGATGGTCGAGGTACAATATAGAAAAAAACCAAACATAATTGCCAACATAGACCTTCGATTGAAAAGAGCTCGAAACTAAATGGTGCATTATAGGTTGGGGCATTTCGTAATATATTTACTTATTCTACAGTTGTCGAACAAAGTCCTATATTGTAACTCATACGCGTTTCTCCCGTCAATGAGAAGTTTGCAATGCAATTCCCTATATTTACATTTAGTGTACTACGCTAGACGCAAACCTCCTAAGATGGCACAATTTGATTGGTTGGCTATCTCGGGATACTGGGCAATATCCCATGATTGAGATCTCAAACTCGGTATATTGTTACGGCCGTCTCGTCACGCGAATAAAAACAAATAAACTGCTAATAAAAACTAGTGTAGCACACACTAACACAATTATTTACCTCAGGCTCACTATTCACTTCGGCGAATAATTGTTAACTATACATCTTTATCAAGAAATTGTGCAGTGAAAAAAACAAAAAAATGATCACATTCGACAGGAGCAACAGCAGAACTTTTTTGGACCACCGTCAAAACCAAACCGGGCGGAAGCGGGCGCTCACCTCCTGCTTGAGGAAGTGGTTCTCCTTCTTCAGCTCCTCCGACAGCTCCTCGCCCTCCAGCCACTCCTTCATGCCCGTCTGCTCCGCCCAGGCGTTCATCGTGTTCAGGGCGGCGGCGCGGACCAGGTTCTGGAGGACGGCGGCACACAGAGCAGGTCAGCTACAAGGGGGTCGCCGCGAGACCCTGGGGATAACCACGGCCCCTCCCTGGGTCAGCGTTGGTCAGTGTGGTTCACAGTCCCACGACGTGCCGCCAGGTGCGAGTGATCACAGGCCGTGTGGAAAATCTGCCCCTTATGACATCACAAGTGGGGCGTGTCCACTTGGATGTGACAGATAGATGAGCAACGTTTGCTACTGTCCACTTGTTAGGCTAGTAGACTGATCTATCCAGCACAGCGAATGATAGGTAGGTTGTTTTCCTTTAAAAACTAGAAAATTCACTCATCCTTGTCCAGAATGAAGAGGCGCTGTACCAAAACGTAATTATAGTTTGCATCAAAAAAAAAAAAAACGTTAATTTTTTTTAAAGCTCATAAAATAATTTGGGTCGCAGATAAATTGACAGGGTCGGTCGGAAACCGGAACCAAACAATTTTTTTTTTTTTTGGCCTAATCACACTCACACCTGGTGGCATGTCATGGGACCTTTAAAAGCAGTATCGTGTTTTGATTTTAGAGGTGGGAAAAAATATTGATAGGGCGATATATATATATATATATAGTCGCCCTTCTTTGACCGTCTTTCACAAGTGACAGAAATTCGACTTTGACAGCAGTTTATTTTAATAAATAAAAATTAAAAAGTTTAAATTATATTAGTAAATAAAGTGCTCAACAGAAAAACTCAGTTTGGACCATGAATAAAGAGCGGGTTCCAGAACTTCACAGTGACGTTATATTCGAAGACAGACATACATCGTGATGCATGTCTAACACTACATAGATCATCGCGATATTATCGGTATCGCGGGCCATGTGTGACGCATCGTAAGGTACCCCGTGCTCCCCACCCCAGATGGCTGGCTGGCAGTACCTTGCCGTCCCCGAGGACCGTGATGACCGGTAGGCCCAGGGCCTTGACGTGCTGCTTCAGGCCCGGGCCCATGGCCGTGGCCAGCTGCTGCATGATGCTCAGCGTCTGCTGGACCTGGTCGAATAAGACTGGTTAGTGTATGAACATGAGCGGGTAACGGCACAACCAAGAGAGCTCAGCTGTGGTTTAACCGGCCCACAGCGTGGACTGCCTTCTAAAAGGCGGAAACTACAAGCTCCCTGCCCTTTGGCTTCAGGGGACAATTCCCAACATAATGATTATTAATCCACTTTCCTGGTCTCCAGATCCCAGGGTGTTTGAGCCCATCATTCTTAAACCCAGGGGACACACACACACACACACCAGGATCTTGTTGGAGTCCGCCAGGCGGGCCTTGAGCGCCAGCGGGAGGTCTCCCAGCGCAGGCTTGATGAACTTGGCCTCCGATATGATGGCCGCCACCTCGTCCAGCCCCTCCTTCCGGATCTTCCAGTTCTTGTCCGAGATCTTCGCCGTCAGGTCCCCGGTGATCTTCTCACTGCGTGAACCCCATAGAGATACCCCCCGAGAAAGGTTCAAACTAGGGATCGACCGATACCGATTTCTTAGGGCCGATACGATACCGATATTTTTTCATCAGCCTTAGCCGATACGCCGATACCGATTTCCTTGAGCCGATTTATTGAACTTCAATTAAAAAAAACAATACTTAACAAATAGTAAAAACAGGTGAAGTAGAACAAGTAAGAACAAGTAGATGAACAATATTTAACAAATATTAAAAACAGGTGAGGTAGAAGTGAAGTAAAAAAAATAAAATAAAATAAAAATAAAAGCGAAAATCAGCCGCGTATCGGCCGATACCGATACACGTAAAAACCGCGAATATCGGCCGATATATCGGTCGATCCCTAGTTCAAACAACCACTAACAACGACATAAAAGAATAAATAAAAAACTCGAAGGGTTTTCTGACGGGAAAGACCGCCAACAGGAGCGGGGACGTGGACAGGTCACCTGATGTCTGTGCGGGGAAGCAGATCCACGACGTCGGACGCGGCCTCGTCGACTCCCTCCTCGTTTGCCTCCCCCTCCTTCTCCTCGCCCTCGTTCCTGCCGGAGCCTCTGGAGGGGGCTGGTGCGCTCTGTCCTTGCATCTGAGGGAGGAAGTGGGCGGGCATACATAAAAAATACATTTCAAAACAGTATCCCCGGTACTCTCACACTACACCCCCCTCCTCACTCGCTTTCCTTTTTGATCGTCGGGAGGCATTTCCATCTATTGCAGCACCTACCCTCTGGAACTCGGTGTCTATCTGAGACAGCAGGGCCGCCTTCTCGTCCTCAAAGAAGACACGCAGCGACGCGCCCAGGTACAGGAACATCACGCCCAGCAGGGAGACGGCGGCCGTACGGACCGCCTGCGGTGGCGGGGGGGGGGGGGGGGGTACGACACCACATAGGTCAACAGCATGTTCGTGGTAGAGCAGAGTGACACTTGATACCGTTGTGAGACGTTGAGTGACTACAGGACTGTGTGATTGACTCGATACCCGAAATGGATAACAAGAACGAAACCAAAAAAGACAACTCACAGGATTCGTGGCTCCCAAAGCAGTCTTGACGTTGGTGATGAAAGCCTTGACGTTGACTCTAAGGAGACGAGAGGGGATTTGTATGAAATCACAAACGAGCGATAGAAACGTGGCAGATGGTAGAGATACCACCACAATGGTAAAGAGCAAGAGTGCAACATTTACCCTTTGAAGCCAAACTCTTTTATCGCCGTGGACAGCCAGTTGAGCGCCTCCGCTTGGTTCTTTGGATTCTTCTGGGTAAAGGCCAGCGAGACGACCTACGGAAACGTCCGGAACGAGAGCACCGTTATAGTAGGGGGACGTGGACCTCCGTGGCGCGCCCCCGGCGGTCGATACAGGCGGGTTCGCCGCGTGACGCTACCTGCTCAGCGGTCCAGGGGAGGGAGCAGGCCTCGCCGATGGCCGTGAGCGCGTCCCTGGCCTTCCCGCCGCACTTGACGTCGGAGACCTTGTCCACCAGCGCCTCCAGGACCACGAGGGCCGAGGTCTGGGAGAAACGGCCCCTGTGGGCCACCGCCGCCACCACCTGTAGCTTCAGCCCCATCACCTGGGAGGGGAGGAGAGGGGAGGGTCACGGCGCTGGTTAAACCATCCAGTCCATCTGAAACCCCGCTTTAAACAGGTGTTTCGTCACAGCTTTGTGCGTACGTCTCGACTAAAGACGAATGTCAAGCGGTTGTAATGGCGTCAAAATTAAAAAACTAGATCTGAAGAATGACGGGAAGAAAGCATTTCTCATGCTTGATTCTTTTAAAGGAAGGGATTTGGGTGAATAGGCTGAATATGAGTAATCAGTCGATAGAAATAGTTCCGTTCCACTAGTTACAAGAGGAAACTTTTCAGACTTCCACAGGGATGTCATGATTTTTTTTAGACTGATTCCCATCTTTGTTGAGCTACTGCCACTTCCCAATTCTAATCCGGGCTACAGGTTTTATTATTACCTGAAAGTTGGTCTCTTTCCATCCTGGTTTCTTGGCCAGCATTCGGGCCAGAGCCTGGCAGGGCATCTCGTCACCATCCATACTCTCCACAGCCTGGAGGTCAAACGGGTCACGGTCAGGTTATACATACCACTATCCAACATCAGGGTTGGGGAATAGCATTCCGGTCAGTATCAGACAAAGCGCCACACTCCTCACCTTTAAATTAGACCTTAAGAAATGGTTGAAAGCAAACCAACGATGTGAACATTTCGAGTCATTGATTTTTGCCCGCGTTTATTTTTATCTTATTTCATGTTTTTCTCCTTTAGCAATTTTATTACTCGAGTCATTGTCCCCACTCAATGCATGTTGTGTATATATTGTGCATTGTCCCAGTCAAATAAACGTAAAATAATAATAAAAACATGCTTTGTTTCCCCATTGATGTCCCAAGCAAGGACAATCTGGACAGAGAAAAGGTTCGTACTCCATGGACACCAGGGGCCAACTATGAGAACAATCAATGTCAAGTCATGATGTTGGGCATGGCTACAGCAGTGTGGCCAACCAAGATACATTTATGTTGTAAAAGCAAACGATTAGACGCGTTTTCAATCGCTCACCGTTATGCATTATACATATTTAATTTCCCATGACACGATTATGTACTAACCCATCTCTTACAATTATGATAATATGCTGAAAGTTGCCCCACTTTCACATTCCACACACACACACAAAACCTTGTCTGACAACTGACCTTGAGGAACTCCTCCATGCTGGCCAGCCTCTCCTTCCAGTTGCCACTGTCCAGCTGCTGCATGCAGGTGGCGGGGAGGACAGCTGCAGCCCTCTCCTCACACACCTCCACCTGGTGGAGAAACACAGCAGTCACGACCGGACATCTGGGTGGGCGAATCGTCAAATTTTGATCGCGATTTTGATTTTAGCGATGAACGATCACAAAACTAATATAGTCGGGTTGAAACAATACATTTTTTTAATTAGATGTTTTATAGAAAGTGAACATCTGGGTACATATCCTCACATTATTTTAGATTTAAACATTCTATTTGACAATTTTTTTGGGGTGAAATTTCAACGTTCTCAGTTACAAAGTGTTTTTTGGGGAGAGACATGCTGAATAGATGCATCATGTTTTCAAACTCAAAAATAATAGTTTGAGTAATATTGACCAAAATAATCGCGATTATGATTTTTTTTTTCCCCCATAGTCGAGCAACCCTATCTGAAGCCCATCTGCCCGGGGTCGTAGGCCCCCCCCCACTCACAGAGAGCTCAGTCTCCACGGCCTTGGGCTCCGCCGCCTTCTTGTTCTTCCCTCCGTCGGGCCGTTTCCCCCCGGCCGCAGGTTTGGCCTTCTTAGAAGCCCCGGCTGCCTAGGAAGGGCAATTCATAAAAATATAAATGAATGAATGTCAATAGTACAGGAGGCTTGAGAACAAGTTTAAATGGGGGCAAATGCTATCCCTTTAGAAACATTTAAAAATATATAAGTTTGTTTGAAGTTTGAGAAACAATTACTGTGATGATTTCACATTGTGCAAACATGATGAACACGAGTAAGCGCTGTTGTGGATGGAGGTTCCACGATGGGGAAGGTTGTTTACCTTGGCCGAGGGGGGCTTTTTGGTGGGTCCAGCAGGCTTGGCAGACGCCAGCGGAGTTGGCTGTGGAGCAGCGACAGACTTCTCCTTCACTTCTCCCGCCTTCTTCGACCCAGCCAGTTGGATCTTGTCGGCGAACTCTTTTATCTGCAGGAGAAAAAAAAAAAAAAAGGAGTTGAGCTCGGGTCATAAAAAAAAAAAAGGCACAGAAAGCGTTTGAATTGAAAGATCAATTGAATAAAACAGGAATGCAAGACATGGGTTTGGCACCAGGGAAATACAGTAACAACGTGGAAAGGGAACTAGAAGAAGTGCGAGTGGAAAGTAAAGAGCAAAGTATGTCACACATTAGGGTTTGGGTGAAAGTCTTTAAAAGTTTCAGAAGAGAGTAAGTTAGGAAACGAAAGCTGCTCAGAAGCCGACGTGTTTTTTTTTAACATAAACGTACCTTCTCGAGCTTGGCTTTGTCGACGTCAGCCAGGAAGGGGTTGACGGCGCGCTCTCCCACGACTTTCATCAACGTCGCCAGGACTTCAAAGGCAGCGTCTCGCACTTCAGGAGCCGAGTCGTTCACTTGCTGCCGGGAGAGAGAGGAGACCGATCCACATCAGCTCTCACCGATTCCCCAGAGGATACTCGGAAACCCTTTTGCGACATCACAACTAGCCGAAGTCAAATGACAAGTCTTTTTTTCCTAAACCCCTTTAGTGCTTTTTTTAAAGAGCGACACAGCGATGGAGGCGTTGGTGGCTAACCTTGAGCAGGGCGATGCAGAGGGGTTTGACCAGGGTCTTGGGCAGGCTCCCGGGGGCCGAGAGACGGACGCTTCTGGCCAGGAACAACGAGGCCTGCTGCTTGATGGAGGGGTTCTTGTTGTCCATCACGGCGAGAACATCCTCACTCATGCTTTGGAGCGTGGTCTGTAAATCCACAAGTGTGATGCAAAATGAATGCAGAAACTAACAGAATGCCTGCACTTGAAGTCCTCCGCAGTAGACCGCGGAATCCCTTCCCCGGTATAAAGCTTCACAAGTAAAACACAAGTAATCCTGAAAATGGGCCTTTACCATAAATTTGTGCAAGAACTGCCAATGAATCGTTAGAGCAGGCTTAAGTTTAAGGATTGAGAAAGAGTTTGTCGGGTAAATTACGTCCCTTGGAAAGGCATTTGAGGACAATTGATTTCTTTAAAACAATGCATGGACTGGGCGATAGATGCACCAGAAGGAACAGTGGTGTTAGCACCCAATTAGAGCGATGCTTTAGATCGATATCTACAGATTGCAACAAATTACTTTGAGCAATTGGCTAGAATGGACAGAGAAGTTGGCATGAGGGGTGGGTCGGCCTTACTGTGAGAAACACTGCGTCGATGGCTTCCTGTAGAGTCTGGACAACGTGAGGCTTCTTCTCCTTAAACTTCTCCAATAACGCAGACACCACCTTGAGGGGGAGAGCAGAATAATCACCGTCAGCCGGTCGTACCGTCAAACAAGCAGTTAAAAAATAGGGCACATTATGCAGCCACAAATATTCCTTAAATGTAATTTTCTTATTTTCGCCAACCCTAAAGGAAATGCATACACTGCATTTAAGGCTCATGTGATGAGGATTCTTTATAAATAGAAATAGGGTGATATGCATTTGTTTTATAGGTCTAGTACAAACATCTATGACTTTTAGGATGGGCTTTACTTCTTAATTTGCCATTGAACATGAAAAGGAAACTATACGTTGCTCATCTTGCTAAAGGACAAATCGTGCAGCACATCCTCTACTACTAAATAAAGGGTCCTTGCCTCGAATGCCTGATTATTCATGAGAACTTACAAGACCAGCATATGCCCCAAACTTCTTCCTGAGACCAGTTGCTATTCCAGCAAGGCATTTAGCAGCCAGAGATACCAACATCACATTGGCGTCTTTAGCTATGACCTACAAAAGGGAAACAAAAAGGGTTGGTTTATAACAGCCATGGGAGTAACAACACCTCAGCGCACGATTAGTACATTACACACGGGTAGTACCTTCTTCAGCGCGCGGACTACATCCCCATAATCCCCCGCTTCTAGCTTTGGGTTCTTAGCGAGCGTCTCCAGGGCATCCAGGGATTCTTTCCTTTCCTGCCACTTTTTGGATTCCTGTCGTTAAACACAAGAGGTTGATACAGAAGCCTCAGCGACACGGATAAAGGTTAAGATCAAACCCATCTTCGCAGGGTAACAGCAGCTTACCATTTTCTCATAGAAGTCTTTGGGGAGTTTGGAGAGGATGTCCACTGGATCCAGGAGTTTGTAGGGATCCATATCTGGGACAGAGTCCTCAACGTCACCTGAAACGGAGCACATCAGATGATGCAGATGGTATAGCGAAGCTTGGGTTCAGTCACATTTAGCTCAAGATGTCAGTTATGGCATTGATTATGATGATAAAAATATAACATACCGTTTTCGTGCACATCCTCCGCCTCTTCTACCGCGGCTTCCACGCGTTTCTGCTGCTGTGAGCGGAGGAAACGGCTCGGCCTGGGGGCACCAGGGGCGACCTTACCCCACTCCTCCTCCAGCTCCTTCAGCTGAGGGGGTAGAGACCGAACCGTCACACGTCTGGACCACAGGTCCAGACGTGGTGCAGGTGTGGAAACAGGCATGCTACACACAGGACAAAATGTATGTTCGCATTCCAACTACTGGGCACAGGAAATCCACAGTTTGAAATAAGAGTAGCCATTAAACATTTTCAAAAAAAAAAAAAAAAAAAAAAAAAAAAAAAAATCACACCCATTTATAGAAATGGCCAAAGCAGTCCCAAAACAATGTTTTGGGAAATCTGATGTTGGGGACGCAGGTTGTTCATGTCGGTTTATTGTGAAGTTTGCAGATGATGATACTTCAGGTTATCTGCAGGTTTCAGCATGTCAAATTTAAGACTTTTTAATACCACCTTCAGTGAAATTTAAGACCTAAAACACGCGATGGTGGGGGTTGGCAACAGACGCGAACCAACTTCGGAAACGGACGTCTTCCAGCCAACTGTCCTTGAATTTGCACCTACCCATTGTCGCAGACTAGCTAGCAAGCACACAGATAATCGTCTATATATGCAGCTAGCAAGAAAGAAGCCTCTCTACATGTCCTTCCTGAAAAGTTCCACAAGAAAAAAAAAAATATATATATAGTCCTGCCCCGACAAATTTAAGACCATGCGTTACAGTATTTAAGACCAGCCTATGACATTTGTAACGAATTTAAGACTTTTTAAAGGCCTTAAATTTAGAAACATGAATTTAAGACTTTAAGACTTTTTAAGGATGCGCGGACACCCTGTACTTGCAATGGTTCTCCATGTTGCCATGTAGGAGGTCTCTCTCCGAGTGCGTGTGGGTGGGGTGGTGACTGGTATAACCTTTGCACACTTATTTAAGGTCTGCAGCCTCACCAAGGCCCAGAGACCAAGCTTAAACCAGCCAACACACATCTAATCGTTTAAATACAAAAAGGGCTGACCTGTACAGGAGTCAGGGTCTGAAGGGAAGGCCTTAATGCGTCTCTGATCCACCTGTAGACTTCCACAGCCAACAGCCTCGCTTCGTCTCGCACAGCCTTGTCTCTGGACTCGAACAGCTTCGGCAAGACCTTGACTATGGGCTTCAACGTCACCGTTTTGGCCCCAAATTCACTAGTGTAAAACAGATAAAGATCACACGGACATAAGAAAAAAAACGAATACATACATACAGGAAAAATCCCTTCAAGATGTTGGCATTTAATAGTTTGACTAAAATATAATCCACTGCTCAAAATCAAGAGGGCCTTTAGGCTCACCAGAGTGACTTCCGAAGGGTTTCCACACAGGCCAGGATGGTCTTTGGGTTCTTGTTGTCGATGCCCTTGATGAGCTCCTCCTGGACGGCGTCCGCCTTTTCTATCTCGATGAACATGAGGCAGATCTCAAAGCCCAGCTCTCGGGCCCGGACCTTAGCCTGGTTAAAAACCTTCGTCACCACACCACTCACCACCTCCCCCGCCAACCTACAGGAACATTTTAATCAACCATATCGTCATCACAGAAAACACAACCGGAGCACATAGGTATCAGAGTCTATGGAATAATTAGCCTTAGTCTTCATTTCTTGTATGCACTTTTCCCTTCTAATTCATTATTCTGTGTGTTATAGCGTGTTGCAGTGGCTTTGACTGAATGCTTGGCCTATCGCAGTGACTACAACTGTGTGTGTATGTCAATTATGACACCCATTGCACTCCTGATGATCCCTGGATGGAGGGATCCCCGTTTCTGCGTTCCACCTCAAGAATTCTACCTTGCTTATTACATTTATTTATTTTTCTTGCCCTCTGGGGGGCTAGAGTCAGAGGGGGTGGGGGGAGGGGGTCATAAATATATGGCCTGTTAAGCCCTTTGAAACTGCACCTGTGATTAAAGGCTATACAAATAAAATTGAAAAATTAAATGAGATAGCATTATATAATCATACCTATTCGCTATATGTGCATTCTGTACAAAGGCCAGGGCGGCCTCCAGTCCCTTCAGCTGGGCCACGGCGTTAGACTCGGTCACAAACTTCTTGATAAGTCCCGGGAACTTCCCCCATTCTGAGCTCTTCTCGTCGTCGATCCTCTGGAAGACTTTCAGAGCTTCCTCGTAGCCAGTTAACCTCGCTTTCCATGCCTGCACAACACGGTTGAATCAGTCACTTAACTCTGCATGTGTATCAATGTAACTTGAACCTGTGCATTAAAGTGTTCTTTCTGTGCAAATTGTATGGGTTTGCAAAGGAAATGCATTTTTTGCTTGGTTCATTTGATTGCATGTGTTCGAGTTTCTTATGTCACTTAATCATTTATAATTGCTTTAACAAAGTACGTTAAAAACACGCCATCATATTCATAACCGATGACATAGGTAAATGACTGGTAGTCATTTACATTAGTGCATTCAAGGTCCAGCAGTTCATGCTGTCATCTAACAACATGATGAAAGTTCACCTTGTGTTCACACTTCTGGTCGACAGGCAGCTTCATCCACTCGCTGTCATCCTCCATGATCTGAAGTTGATCGAGTCTCGTTTCTCTGTAAGAACAGAGAGGAAGATGAAGACACTCAGGCTAGGATGACCATTTCCAGAATAAACGCAGGGCTGCACACAGATAAGCACTGTTTGTCTAGAAAATAATACAACTCTTTAATAGATTAGCTCTCCTTTAACTCGCGTTATGAGACAAAACAAAGCTTCATGCAGCGTAGCCACTGTTCCTAGCTACATTAGCTTAGCATTTGCTCGCTATTACGTTACATTGACTTCAGAAACATCGTTTAGGCTAATTTAAACAGCGGAAGCAGACTAGTTTGTTCGCTCGTAATGTTCAATTATTCTCAACCTACCAAATAGTCAGGTATTTCCACTGTAGGTATTGTCAGTGTGTCAATAATGGCAGGGGTGGCTCGTTTTAAGAAGTGTTGTGATCGCAGCGCAGTTTAAACGATTGCGGTTCGAACACAGGTCGCTGATTGGTGGAGCAGCACGGCAAATGGCATCGCTCCTCTGGAAATTTCAAATTCGTCTCTGAGTTAAACAACCAATGAGAAAAGGCGCGATTGATCACGTGACTTGAGGCAGTCCTATCGCGGGGATCTCAAATTACGCAGCTGTAAACGCGTCAAATAAATAAATACATAACTATATAAATAAAGTGAATTAAAAAATATTTACATTATATAAGATATATAAATACGGCGTTGTCCTGGGCTTTGTCTTACAGTTACCTGCAGACCCAACCACCACCCTGATTCCGTTTTTTTTATAATTATTATGACGCATTATCTACGCTTAACGACGTGTCAAGTTATTAATACGACTTGAAGTCTTATATTAATTGTTCATGATTTATATCATGCAATTAGATTTATATAACGTGAGTATTTATTTGTGTGCCAATTATTCTCACAATGAATAATTTCTCTTGTGATTATTAAATAAACTCAAAATCTATAAGAACATGCTAGTATGTTCTCTCATGATTCAAAGTGTATAAACAAGTGCATAAACAAAATGGCCCACGCATATCATTGAAATGCAAATGCTGTTTTATATTAAAAGATACCAAAGAGATAATTCACTATACCACACAACACAGCTTGTTAGTACTGCCATGGAAATACATATACAGTCTGTTCATATTTACACATTAAGTGACAACCATACAAAGAAACCATAAATACCTCTTTTTGTTACCTTTACAACAACTATACTCGACCAATATTTCATAACATAAAAGAACACTATTAAATAACGGGCATCCCTATCATTTACAACGCTTGGATACAGTGGTTAAAATAATCCAGCAAATTAAAAACGTTCTTCTCCAGTGAGTAAAATTAATACAGGTCAAAAAAAGCATTAAATCCCTTTACACAAAAGACAACATAATAAACACAACGTCTCACCCCAGGTTTGCTTTAATCGGCCAGGTTAAACCTGTACAGTCGGCATCTCATCCGCAGAATGTGTGAGGCTGTATTTTGGGATTAGGCTAATTGAATTAGTTTTGATGTGCTGTAGGCCAACTACCGATACACCGTCCAAAGACTACAGGTTATAGCTGCCAAGACCCCTTTTTGCTGTCGGCCTCAGTGCGATGTCTAGCAGCGAATCAGCACGTCGCTGAAGGAGTAGAACATACTTCAAAATACATGGTCTTGAAATGTCTGGTAATCGTCGATGGTCGTGTCCTTTCATCTTTAACTGTAAAACGGCAATATATGTTAAAACAATGCATCGTAACTTTTGCTTGTATTTAATTAACATTATTAAGTTGTCAGTGATATATTTCTAAACTATAACCCCGATGCTCAATGGTTCCGGATATGCACAGTGTTATACACATAATATACAGAGAGGTGGGGGCTCATGTGTTATACTGGGAGCATGGAACGACACTCCATTACAGATTTACAGAGTTGAGAAGATGTACTATTCACAAAAATGCTACCATAGAACCTGACGTGCATTAAAACAACCCCAGAGTAATATAAATAGAACTGGATGAGAAGAAGAGAAGTGGGGGGGGAAAGTTTGGCACTTAGGCTATACTTCATCATGGCGTCTTCTGCTGTTCAGGCGAAGGAGCAAATCAGCGATTTTCCTGAAACATAAAGGTTCTTGCAGTCTTTTCTTTGCCGGTTTAATTTAGGATGAAAGGACTCTGACCGGAGAGCCCAGATTACATGCACGCCCAGGCTCTGAGCACTGAGGGGAAAACGGTCCAGTCCATAGAAGTAGGGTGGAGTGAAGATCCAGTTTTCAGGAAAAACAAAACATTCATTTGTAGTGTACTGTAGCATGAGGAAATGAGGGCAGATATGTGAGAGGCTCTCCCCTTTGGCACTGTCCATAAATATCACTTTTGAATATCTGAGAATGCGAACAGCTTGAACACAACAATCAGGCCAGTTCCCAAAAAAATATCAACAAACCCACTCTGAGATATAAAATGTTCATAAATAGTTCATAGAGACTTGACGACTGACCAGTGGCATGAGAGAGGGTGTTTTGTTACATATTCAAGCAGATTTTGTTTAGCATTGTAAAAAAAAAAAAAAAGTTCACAAAAATGTAATTCTACACAAAAACAGCGTCCCTCGCTTTGAAACTTTTGCATCTTTAAAAAACAAAGGCTCCGGGAATACCTGGATGCACTTTTCCGCTCCATCTGCAAGAGTCTTGCGCACTCCATTCCAGCATACTCATTTATTGTCTTTATTAGTTGTCAATTTTGCCATAAATAGTTCTGAGTGTATGGATTTGCATTTTGTCCATAAATGTACGCATTTATTAGCAAGTGTGCAGGCGGGACGGAGTCCATTCTTCAGAGGTTTTGCCTTGATGTGAACTATATTATTACTCAGGATCACATGGACTACGTTTCCTACATAGCATCAGAACGCGACTACCTAGGATCCGGTGTACCTATGCGTTTGTACCTAACGTCTATATAAATCTTTGCAGGTATAAGTTGTACCGAATATAAATATGTGTGCGCTTGTTCGTGTTTGTCTGTTTCCTAGGTATGCGGCAAGAGATTTGTAAAAAAAAAGCACATGAAGTCGAAGGGACGAGGGGTGGGGGGGGAGTGGGTAGAGGCAGCCAGAGAGAGAGAGAGAGAGAGAGAGTGACAGAGTGAGAGAGAAAGCGAGAGAGAAAGCGAGAGAGAAAGAGAGCGTGAGAGAGACAGAGAGAGAGACAGAGAGACAGAGAGAGAGAGAGAGAGAGAGAGAGAGAGAGCGGAACGGCACCACCAAAACCGCCGCCGCCGCCGCCTCACACTTGGCTCTCGGTGGAGGGCTTGCGGGCGGAGGCCCAGCCGGTGTCGGGCAGGCCGTGCTGGGTGTGGCGCTGCGGGGTGACGGTGGACGGGGTCAGCGTGCTGACGGACGAGCACTCGGACGTCTCCTCCTGCAGCAGCTGCTCCGTCTCGCCGTCGTCCAGCGAGGCGCTGCTGGCCTGCAGGGACACCGTGTCGGTGCGCATGCAGGTGTGCAGGCCGCCGCGCGACGGCTTGATCTGCTTGAGGTCGTCCCAGTAGAGGTCGTCGGTGGACAGCAGGCACACGCCCTCCACGATGCGGATCTTCTCCTTGGTGTAGCCGCCGTCCACTCCGCCCTAAGGAGCAGGGGTGTCGGAGGTGAGTCGGTGGACACAACGCAGAAGGTAACGGACTGACACACTGACGGACAGCAAACCACCCTTGAAGTGCCAGCCTCACACGTCAACCCATGCACTGCAGTTTGCTAAAGGCTTAGTATCTCTGACCTCTTGGGTTAGTTCAGTCCAGTCGTTCCTAACCTGGGGGTCGAGGCCCCAGCTTGAGGTCACAAGGCCAGAATAACTTTGAGGCGTTTTGAAAACAATAAATAGCGGCCTCATTTACTGATCGCAGCACTTGTGTTTACGTTACGAGACTCAATTCAAGTTAAGTAATCTGTTATGCTGTCGTTGTGACAAATGTAAGGTTAGGTCACTTGGTGGAAAAAACAAAGGATGCAGACCACGGGCGAAGTTGGGCCTTTACATGTTCAACAGTAGCAGTAACATCACACATTTGTCACGCCATTACAGTTTCAAAAGTATTTTGTTGTCTAAGGCCAGCAATCACCTAAATGTGCAATATTTCCATACAATGTGTTAATGTTGCACGCAAACCAAATCCGTCATTTTCAAAGAACAGCAACTTTCAACATGCGTGGAGAGAATCACACAACGCTAAGAAGCACTGCCGCAGAGAACGCGTGAGTGAGGGAGAACTGAGTTCAGAAAGGCCTCAAGTTCCTCCATGCAGCGTAGCTACCTCTCCGCGGGACAGGGCGGTCAAAAGATAAAGGGAGAGAGGGAATTGTAAGGATGGGAGAGCTGTGGTGGGGGAGAGAGGTGGGCGGGGGGAAGAGAAGGCACAGATGAGAGTCGACCTCGGCTGCCGGCATCATATCACAC
>NC_082395.1:2538529-2553529 GCF_031168955.1 Gadus macrocephalus | reverse complement strand
GAGATGCGGCGCACGCTCACCCGGTTGGAGAACAGCAGGTAGGTCTCGGGCGAGTCGTCGCACGACCTGCCGTCGCCCTTGAGCAGTACGCCGGTGGGGCAGGCGCAGGACGTGCTGTTGGGCCGCGGCAGGCACAGGTGGGTGCAGCCGCCGTTCATACGCCCGCACTTGTTGAAGGCTGGGAGGGGGAGAGAGAGAGAGAGAGAGAGAGAGAGAGAGAGAGAGAGAGAGAGAGAGAGAGAGAGATTGAAGAGGATTACGATAGTTCTCTGGCGGCCTTGTGGCTCAGGAGGTAGAGCGGGTTGGCTATTAACCGGAAGGTTGCTAGTTCGATGCCCGGCTCCTGAGTGTCGAGGTGTCCTTGAGGAAGAAGACACCAACCAAACCTCACTCCTCCAGACGCGCTGGCTGCCGCCCTGCGTGGCTGACACCGCCGTCGGTGTGTGAATGTGTGCATGAACGGGTGAATGTCAGGCAGTGTTGTAAAGTGCTTTGAGCGGCCACTGGTTAGAAAAGCGCAACATAAACACAGTCAATTTACCAATTACCAAACGGATAAAAACAGACATTCGGAACCAAAACAACGATTCCCGGGTAATATGTCCATCACATCTTTAGCCGTCCTTTAATCCATGGCTGGAGCAGGACACCCCAAAGAGCCCGCCTAGAGTCAAACTCGCGGCGGAGGGGTGACATACCCAGCGGTGTGGCGCGGTCGACCGCCTGGATGTCCATCAGCCCCGGCAGGTTGGAGACCACGGTGATGGCGTTGGCCCCGCTGGCCTTGTCGGCCCGCTGGATGCTGCGGCTCTGCCAGTCGGTCCAGTAGATGTGGGGCCCCAGGAGGGTCATGCCGTACGGGTGCTGCACCGGGGACACCAGGGTGCGGCGGTTCAGCCCGTTGAGGTCGGACGCCTCGATGCGCTGCGGAGAGCACAGCGGGACAGCGGGTTACACTCACCGCCCCGGGGGTGAACGGCGTTCCTTCTCCTCTTCGTTGAGCATGCGGAGGGGGGTGGTTGACGTGGGGCTGCATTGTTGTGTGTGGTTACACTGGTGGGAAACTGGGATTGACAGGGCTGCCCCTTCGTCTTGGTTTGGTACAGCGCAGTCCAATGGTTTCGGTCATCATAGAACTACGACGAATCTCATCTCATTCAGATAATTTTTAAGTGATGAGAAGTATTAAGAATATATATATTACATATTTATTATCCATTATTTAAACCCTGCATCTCAAACTATTCAAATTATCTCAATATGCTCAACAACAACTAAATACTTTGAATAAGGTTAAGGGTAGGGCTGGGCGATATTGCAAAAAATATTATCACGATTATCTTTTTGATATTGATCGATGTCGATATTAATCACGATATATGATTTGATACTGCTGCAGCCTGAAGAAACTAGAGTGTTCATTAGTTAAACCATACTTTTTTGTTTATAACCATATTTGTGATAAGGGAACATTTAAATCACATTTAAATATAAACATTTAACTTCACAAACGTGTTTTATCTGCTTCCAACAGAACAATATAAGGTAGCTTGCCTTGTTGTAACCTATTGAAAATAATGTAAATACAATTATTTTATTTTTATTTATTTTTAATATCGAGCATTTATGTCTAATGTTGAGTTTTATCGCGATTAATAATCGTAATCGAATTATTGCCCAGCCCTAGTTAAGGGTCCTACAAACAGGGGAGGACACCGGTTTCAACCTATTACGCTCTCATGGGGGTGCACAGTATTGGGATGGCGGGGGGTGAAGGGCCGGGGGGGGCTGACCTCAGTGTGGGCGTCGGCCCACAGCAGCTGGGCCCCGGCCCTGTCGATGGCGAGGCCGTTGGGCCAGCCCAGGTTGTTGCTGATCAACACAGCGCGGTCCGTGCCGTCCATGGCGGCGCGCTCCAGCTTGGCGTTCTCGCCCCAGTCCGTCCAGTACATGTACCTGGGCGCCGGGGACAGAGCGGAGTTAAGACGTGGAGAGGGAACCACCTGATCTAGTAGTAGAACGCGTCTAGAAGTCTTAGAGTCGAGGGCAGGAAACAGGTTTATCGATTTTTCGCTCATAAGTCACTCAAACGTTGCTCAACTTTAGCAACTCATTAACTCATTCATAAGGGCGGCCAAGTCGTGCATTTAACTTACAGTGTAGCTTATTGGCTCCCCCTATAAGAATTTTGCCACCAAACTAACCCTAACCCTAACCCGAGACCTGATGGATAGATAAGCATCCTTTGCCACGGTCCACTGGGTAGGCTGGTGGCTGAACTATCCAGCGCACATCATCTAGGTGGACAGTGCAGCCGCAGTGCAGCGCCTGGGGAGCAGGTGGGGGTTTCAGGTGCCTTGCCCGAGGGCACCTCATCCGTGGATGAGGGCGTAAGAGAGTGCTGCACAACTTCTCCCCCCCCCGTCCACATGTTTTGTAACCCTCCGGTTACCGGTCCAACTCCTTAACCCAGGGATGTACAGTCCAAGGTGTCTCTGTGCTCACCCCTTCTCGTTGTAGAGCGCTGACGGTAGATGTACGACCCAAAGTGGGATGTGCGCAAGGTGTCTCTGTGCTCACCCCTTCTCGTTGTAGAGCGCGATGGCCCGCGGGCTGTCCAGGTTCTGCCAGATCAGGACCCTGCGCATGGAGCCGTCCAGGTTGGCCACCTCGATGCGGTTGGTGCCCGTGTCAGTCCAGTAGATCTTCCGGCCGATCGCGTCGACCGCCAGGCCGTCCGTCGTCATGAGGCCTGTGACGACAGGGACGCGGTGAGGACAGGGAACACAGTGGGAGCAGGAAGAGGTTACCTGCAGATGTTGTCAACCTTTTTGAAGGATGCCTCAGTTTATGCTCATTTATGCGTGAAAATGAAACTCAAAGAATGCCCTCTCCGGCAAGCACCCCATCGCAAAACGGTTTAAAACGTTTTGCCTGTATGCATGTATTTGTTGTGTGTGTGTGTGTGTGTGTGTGTGTGTGTGTGTGTGTGTGTGTGTGTGTGTGTGTGTGTGTGTGTGTGTGTGTGTGTGTGTGAATGTAAATGATGGCCCCCATTGCACTCCTGATCATCCCTGGAAGGAGGTCTGCGTTCCTTCTCAAGAATTCCTCCCTGCTAATTAAGGGAGTTTTTTCTTGCCCTCTGGGGGGCTAGGGTCAGGGGGGGTCATACATATACGGCCTGTTAAGCACTTTGAGTCTGTACTGGGGATTAAGGGTGATACAAACGCAATTTAATTTAAATGAACCTTTTGACATAAGCTGAAGGTGAGAGAAATGGTGCATAATTAGAAACAACATACTAGTGTTGGTCACAGTGTAAACCTGGAGCAGAGCTCACCAGTGGCGATGATTTCCTCATGCTCGCTGCCGTCCATGTTGGCCCGGCTGACCTTCTTCAGCGTGCTGTCGGACCAATACACTTTTCCTGCAGGGGGCGCCATTGTGCACATATTAGTTCACCCAGTTGAATTCCTTGCCTTTTTAATGTCACAAATAAATACAAATACAATTAGGAAGAAAATACCCAAACACAAACACACACACACACACACACACACACACACACACACACACTCTCTAAGAAAACTAAATAGCCTGATTGAGAGGGGGTGCTTGTTCAGATGGCCCCTGTGCACATCGTGTGTCACCATGGAGACTCGGGGTGGGTTTGCGACCGCCACTGCAGTCAAATGCAACCCCACCGACAGTGCAACTCATCATTATGCACCCCTCAAAGGCCAGAGCAAAGAGGAGGGGGGGGGGGGGGGGGAAGCACACACACCTTCCGTGGGGTCGACTCCGATGGCGATGGTGTTCTTCATGGTGCTGTTGACGGCCAGCACCACATCGGCAAAGTAGGGGATGTCCAGGGACACCATCCTGATGTCTGTCCTCCTGGCAAAGATCAGGAAGCTGCTCATTCCTGAAACACACACAAACACACACACACACACACACATATAACTATACTGCATGTGGCTCAGGAGGTAGCGTGGGTTGGCTTGTGACCGGAAGGTTGCTAGTTCGATCCCCGGCTCTTCCTAGCTAGAGTGTGTGAATGTGTGCATGAATGGCTGAATGTTAGGCAATATTGTAAAGCGCTTTGAATGGCCACTGGTAAGAAGAGTGCTGTATAAATGCAGTCCATTTAGCATTTTAGCATTAACACTAAATCCCTTAACATGTCAATTTATATCCTAGAAAATCCGAACTCGGTTCGCGTCGTTAAAGTTGTCTGCTGGCGTCGTACCGGGAGTGCAGGTCTTCCCGTCTGTCTGCAGGTTGATGCCGGTGGGACAGGCACAGCTGGAGGTCACTGGGGGGGGGGCCAGGAGACACAGGTGGCTGCAGCCCCCGTTGCTCACAGCACACGGGTTACTCACTGCGGGACGGGACACAAATGTTTATACGACAGCGTATAAATGTGTGTGTAAATGTCACCGTGGCATTTCCTCCAGCCGGGACACAGTCTGCGTGCATGTGTGGAGCGATGTTCACTCTATCACTGTTGCTAACTTCAGTATCTCAAGTTAGCTACAGAGATAGAATATATTTTTTGATCTAGATATATATTATATAGGTCAGTTCAAAAAAAAAATCGATATTAAAAAAAGGCAATAGTGAGACAGAACTTCAAATATGGTCAATATCCATACTGGCGGACAATGCGGATGAGTTAACGATTTATTAAACATATGCATATATCTATTTTTGAGTCTATCTGACCGAAGTAAAAAAGACATGGATATACTGAGTGGAATAAGGGGGAGATGGACGAGGAGATTGGCAGGCGGTGAGCCGAGCTGAACAAAAGCATTCCAGGGCCTGGTTGGGGGGAGGGGGGGGGGGGGGGGGGGGGGGGGGGACCTTCTATACATCAGGGAAAGGAGAGAGGCTAGGTATTTAGCACCCGGGGTGTCGTCTGCCCTCTGAGCCGGGGTGGGCTGGGATCGGTTTACCTGGCCCCTAATCCCTCCACTACTGTCAGCTGCCCGCCGGCCCTGCTGCGCATGGGCTGGCGGCTCGTTGTGTGAATTATAACAGAGGACGAATACGCTTGATCGATTCCCCCGTCGCCTGGAGCGCGGTCCGACCCCGACGCCGGGGTTTCGTGAGATTGAACGAACCGAAGGTGTTTACATCTTGAGGTGGAACGGGATCTACTGTTTACCATCGCAAACAGGCAAGGTGGTTTCCAACGGCGACGACAGTTTGACCTCAAACACAGTTGTAAAGTCTCTCTCTCTCTCCCTCTCTCCCTCTCTCCCTCTCTCTCTCTCTCTCTCCCTCTCTCCCTCTCTCCCTCCCACAAACACACCTGTCTCGCGGTGGCGGTGGAACATGTGGATGTCCATGAGGTTCTCCAGGTTCTCGGCCAGCGTGCGCCGCCCCAGGCCGGTGAGCTTGTCCGCACTCTGGATGCTCTTGGACTGCCAGTCCGTCCAGTACAGCCTATCCTCATGCAGCGTCAGGCCGAAGGGGTGGGGCAACTGGCTGCCAATCAACACCTGGCCAATCCACAGCCAGACGGACGGAGCAGGGAAAATACGAAACGAGTTTAAGTGAGTGGATCAAATCCAGGCTCCAAAAATGTTTTTTTTTTTTTTTTTTTTAACATATTTTTTTTTTCTGATAGTTGTTATCATATTCGTCGTCAGCACTCTGACGTCATTATCGAACATTTAGACAATCCGACAAACGGCACGTACCTGTCGGTCGGTGCCGTCGAAGTTCCCGAACTCGATGACCTTGGTGCCGGCGTCGGCCCAGTAGAGGCGCTGCGTCTCGTAGTCGATGGCGAGGCCGTTGGGCCACGTCAGGTTGGACGAGATGATCACCAGGCGGTCCGACGCGTCCATCCCCGCCCGCTCGATCTTGGGGTTGGCGCCCCAGTCGGTCCAGTACATGAGCCTGAGGGGGTCGGAACCATCAGACTGCATCAGGGGACATCCTGATCTATTTATTCATACACACACCTCTGGCTCTTTGTTAAATGCCATTGTAATTATGTGCAAGATTCCTCCATTTTTATTGACCTTGAATAATCTGTTGACTGCCTTTGTGAGCTGCTGGATACCTGCGTTTCCCGGAGGTGATCACTAAAGTATCCGTCTATCCGTCTCTCTATCGATCTAGACATGCACGGTTCCAGAGCGGTACCTCACTCTCTGCGTGCCCTGGTGTGTTTGGTTCATAAACCGGTGGTTGTTGTTGACGGGCGACTCACCCTCCTATGGGGTCCACCACGATGTCCCTGGGCCGGTCCAGGTTCTCCCAGATCAGCACGGTTCTCATAGTCCCGTCCGCGTTGGACACCTCGATGCGATCCGTTCCTGAGACACAAATCAGGAGCCAGAGCAAATACTTAACACCACGGGGACTTTGTCTGATGTCAGATATTAATTTAGCATACAAAATCAAATCTATACATAAGTGTATATACATACACACATTTACATTTATGGCATTCAAAAGGGGCAGGATAAACATTGCGTACATTCAGTGCCATTTTATATATATGTATATATTTTTTTACCAGCATCGGTCCAGTAGAGCTTGTCGGTCACCCAGTCGATGGCCAGGCCAGCAGGACTCTCCAGACTGGTGTCCACCACCACCTAATGAAGAGTAAGACCAATACATCAGATTGACCAAGTCGTCCAACTCACAAAGCTTTGAACGACAACAGTTGTAATTCCGTATCCTCACCTATAGGTGGCACTGTAGCATTAATAAAACAATGTATTCACGCTTTGGCAAATGTGACAAATTGTGACTTATTTGTGGTTGTAAAACACTGTGGTGCAATGGCTTATCTATGCTCGTCATGTCGCAGGGCGGTGGACGGGGAGGGGACTAGAGTGCTTGGCGGGCTACTAACCTCCTGCTTGGTGGCGTTCCACAAGGCCCTGTTGATGGAGTCAGTGGTGACGTCGGTCCAGTACACGTAGCCCTCCTTGCTGTCCCAGTCCAGGGCCACAGCGTTGCGCACGTCGGCCAGAGGGATGACGTCATCCGACATGTCCTCGGTGTCGAAGCTGATCCGTCGGATGTCCGTCCTTCGGGCAAAAAGCAGGAACTTGTCAAGACCTGATTAAAGACCAGAGGTCTTCTGTCAGTGTTCTAGGTTTAACCATTGGAGGGGAGGGGGGGAAGGGGGTCAACATAGAGCACAGCAACAACAACACTAACACACACACAACGCTAGACATTTTGTTCTACAATAACAACGTTATTTAGCTTTTCTATGCATTTCTCTCTTTATAAAAAAAGGTGATTTGGCCTATTGGAATTTGTAATAAATCACAATGTTTTCCCATGACAACATGTTTTATGCAACCCCTTTTACTTCTTAATTTTTAGCTCCCTATTTCAGCTCTCCAGTTTCCTCATCCATTACAATTAGCAAAAGAATAAAACATCAGTAATAATTTTCCCTACGTCTTTATCATCACAAAGTATGACGTTCCTCGTTTGTCTCGCTGCGTCGGTATTTTATTACTTCATGGCCTTAAGGGACTAGGGACTAATTTTTTCGTGCTTAGCGCTGAACGCATCAGCTTTATTGTTATTACACCTCTAAACCAGTCCTGTCAGGGAATACGGCCGAAGCCTTATTTATGAAAGGGATACTGGAGCACAAAGCGCCCGGGATAGTGTGTCCTCCCTGGGAGGCGGGCGGTTAGCGACAGGGGCGTTCAGTCCCAGGTACGCACGGGAAGGCCTGATACGACCGCAGGTCCCATGAACATCAAATATTTGCGGTAAACCGACACCGAGGATTAATAAAGGAATGCAGACGTGTTGGGTGTCTCTGACGATTCCCGGAATTAATATCATCTTAGAAGTATTATAAGAATTGCCTTCTTTTTTTTGGGGACGTTTTTCTTTACATTTGTATTATTTGTATAAATCTAGAAGCTAAATTCACAATGTTGTGTCATATATATAGATGGCCTTAAGACTTTTGAGAGTGTACCTTTGATTAAGGGCTACACAAATACAATTTAATGTAATTAAATTAATGTTGACCGGTGAATCTAACATATTAAATCAAAAGGTAACAATCCACAACATCAAGTCTACGACACGTCTACAACCCACTTAACATACTACAGCCCTTCTTACGGGGAGAATACTCACTTTTGGCACAGTTGGAGTGGTCGACCTTCTTGAAGCCCGTGGGGCATGCGCACATGTACGTCTTGTTGCTAGGGAGACAGAGGTGGCTGCAGCCCCCGTTGTTGGCACCACAGCGGTTCCGCCCCCCTGGGAGAGAGTGGCGAGAAGACACAGCGTCACGGCGAGACAAAGGGGGAGAGACCAGAGCAGCCCTGCTTAAAAACCGGAGACAGCGGTGAAAGGGGGAACGGAAATTCCGTACTTTGCTCGGGCCCCCGGGGCTGCGAGGCCAAGAAAGTGTCTGCCTCCTTCCACCTGTCCTTCTGCACACTCGTTTCCTCTCCTCTCGCTCGGTTCTCCTTCTCTGTAATTCTCCTCTACTCCTCTCACTCACTCCTTTCCCTTCTCCTCCCTCCCCTTCTCTCTCTCTCTCCCCCCCTTAACTTCTCACACCTCTCCTCTCCCCCCACTCACTCCGTCTCGCCCTCAACTTTTCCCCTTCTCCTCCCCTCCCAAAATGTTCTCGTCTCTTCTTCATCCAAAAGGTCCATCTTTAACCCTAACCCTCATGCTTCTGGACCTAATGAACGCTGATCTGGATGAATCACCAGTGGGCCTATTGTCTGCCAGACCGTCCCCCCACCTGCGGGCTGCCTCTGCGGGTGCAGCGTGTGGATGTCCATGGGGAAGTGCAGCTTGTTGCGGATGATCTCCTGGTTCTTGCCCGTGAACTTGTTGGCGCTGTTGATGCTCTTGGTGTGCCAGTCCGTCCAGTACAGGCTGTCCTCGAACACCGTGATGGCAAAGGGGTGAGGAAGCCCTAGAGGGGAAAACAGAACCACAGACTGAATGAATGAACTGCAATCATACTGCGCTTCTCTAGCCAGTGGCCTCTCAAAGCGCTTTACAATATCGCCTAACATTCACCCGTTCATGCACACATGCAAACGTTCACACACCGACGGTGGTGTCAGCCACGCAGGGCGACAGCCAGCTCGTCGGGAGCAGTCGGGTTGAGGCGTCTCGCTCGGGGACACCCGGACACTCGGCTAGGAGGAGCCGGGGATCGAACCAGCGACCTGTGCCTCCTGAGCCACACGCCGCCCTAACAGCTCACTCCAGTCGACGTATGATGGGATGCACGTGACCCAAGAGTGAGCCCGCACGACGGGAACCACATGGCGGAGGGGGGGGGGGGAAACAAAGCCACGTTTGGCAGGCCGTCGGCGCGGAGAAGTGGAGGGAAACGGATCCCGCCACGATTTTGTACCGCCCAATGGCGGTTTCGAAATCGCCAGGTCGGGCTGACGACTCACTTTCCTTACTGGGAGGCGGGGCGGGCTGCTTTCCGTTAGCCCGCTTCCCATTGGCCCTGATGCTGGTTACGCTGCGGCCGGGCTTCCAAGGCCCGCCGTCGGAACATGCCCGGGATCAAAGCATACCCCGCCGTCTATTAGTGTCTCCAGGACGGGGACGGGGCTGGAGGGAGGACTCGGTCGTCATGGGGGAACATGTTCCCAGGGTGAATCGTTCCTATGCTCTCTTGCCCATGGCCACCCCCCTCCCCCTCTTCCTCTTCCCTCTCTCCGCCCCCTACCCCCCCTCCCGCCCTTCTCCTCCTCCTCCCTCTCTTCTTCAGATCGGAGTCGTCTGCAGCGAGCAGCGGGTTCTTTTATGGGGTTCTGTGCTTCAAAGAGCTGGTGGTAGTAAGGGGCTGTTTGAGAACCCAGGCCTGCTATTTTGAATGGCCCTGTTTTACAGCTTACTTTAATGTCAAGTGGTTAACGAGTGAAATTGAACAGGGACTAATAACAACAATAATAATAATGACTCATGAGGACCTGTGTGCGTGCGTGCGCGGGCGTGTGTTTATAAACTGTATTATTTTCTCATTAGGTCCCTGAGCAGGGAGCCGAACTCCACCACAGCTGTGTCGTCTGAAACCACTTCTGTGCTTACCACCGCTGTGTCTACGTCAACCCCCCCCCCCCCTCCCCTACACCGACAGGTGTGTGTGGGTAAGGCGACGCTCAATAGGTGGACCACCTTCTGATCCTATCCAGGCCGAGACGCACCGCTTAATGATCACACACATGGAAACACACCCGTGTCGCACACGGGCACGCACACTCTCGCACGCACACATGGGCGATCACACACACAGACACTCGGGCGCACACACACTCGGGCTAGCTTTTACGTGTGTGTGTGTGTGTGTGTGTGTGTGTGTGAGTGTGTGTGTCTGTGTGTCTGTGTGTGTGTGTGTGTGTGTGTGTGTCTGTGTGTCTGTGTGTGTGTGTCTGGGTGTCTGGGTGTGTCTCCTCCTGCATTGTGCCAGGGGTCCTTTGCACTTGTTCCGGGACAGCTGAGGAGACAGCTGTAAGCCACCAGGGTGTGAACCACGGGTGTGGGGGGGGTGGGGGGGTCACGATTCACCCTCGTCCTCTCTCTCTCACCTTCAAACATACCTCGGCCGCCCGCAAGCTATTTCAATACGTGCAGGAGGGTAGCCAGGCGAGTGGCAGCAGAGATTCAGGCTGTGTTTCAGCTATGTGCGCGCGCACACACACACACACACACACACACACACACACACACACACACACACACACACACACACACACACACACACACACACACACACACACACACACACACACACACACGCTAATCGTTGAACTTAAGTGCACACACGCATGCCAAATTTGAGACGCACGTGCACGAATAAACACACACTCACAGACACACACATACACACACACACACCCTATTTGTTCTATCCCTTGTGTGAGCAAACAGAGGCTTTGGTTGGAAGGACAAGGCCAATTACAGACTTTTATCCTCTAAGCACACATCATCAAGGAGGCCCAGCCCTCTAACCTCACCCCCCCCCCCCCCCCACCACCTCAACACCACCCTCCTCTAATCAAACAGCCCCCCCACCCTCACCTCCCCCCGCCCCCCGTCCTTCTTGGGGCCTTCTAACAGGGCTATCTCCCCGGTGGCTCCCGTCTCTCCCCACGCACTCCGTTCAAACAGAGGGGACACTAACGTTAGCTGACGAGAGGAGGAAGGAGAAATCAGTTCAATAACACAGCTCAGAGATCGGCCGCGGTCGCCGTGGCTCAATCACCAGTCCCATTGTTCTTAATACTGCTGTGTGTCTTGGCTTCCGTCGGGGCCGTGCGTTGTGTGGGCCCGCCGCGGTGCGGAGGGAGCCAGGCCCGTAAATGTCTGGCGCGATTATTATTCATATATTTACAGTTTTCTTTCTGCGATGTGGGAAGTGTGGCCCGGCAGGGGAACTTAATACTGTTGCTTTCCTGGCACTCGTCCTCATCGCAAAATCTCCCTGCTGCAATACGAGGCCTGAGAGGCAAGCCAGAGTGTGTGTGTTTGTGTGTGTGACTGTGTGACTATGTGTGTCTATGTGTGTGTATATATTTGAGTGTGCGTATATTGGAGTGTGTGTGTGTGTATACATTTGAGTGTGTGTGTGTGTGTGTGTGTGTGTGTGTGTGTGTGTGTGTGTGTGTGTGTGTGTGTGTGTGCGCGTGTGTGTGTATATATTAGTGTGTTTATATTTGTGTAATTGTGTGTATATTTGTGCGAGTGTTTGCAGAAGATGGGAATCACAACGAAACACATCATCTGCACATGCCAGACCCTGTTTTTGTGCACAAATGCACTCAACATGGAAACAACACTGCGCCATGGGAATGAGCAACGTAAACAGACGCACTTGACTGAGAAGATTCATGTTGACATTTATTGGACGCATTCACACACACACACACACACACACACACACACACACACACACACACACACACACACACACACACACACACACACACACACACACACACACACACACACACACTTACTAGAAATATGCCATAGATTAACTCCACATAGTATAATAAAGTGCCCCACCATGGTAACACTTGTGTGTGTGTGTGTGTATTTAAACAGTGTATCAGTGTTTAACAGCGCACGGACACACAGCGTTTCATCATTTACCCACCCACCCGTGTTTCTGAGCAGCACGTAGCGTTATGTATCAACACCAGCAGGCTTAATATTCAAACCAAAATCCACAAAAACTATTTAATATGATGCCGGCAAACACAGAACGGGCTGTTCTGTTTCTCCAGGTTTGCACCAGCCAACCAGCCAACCATCAAACCACGCTCCTGCTGCATTTACACCCATCCCAACAGGACAGAAACACTATCACATGAGTACGGTGCAATGGCGTAATTCCGACGCCTCATTGTTCCGAGTCCGACGTCTCAATGTTTAGAAATATTTCCCATTAGATCGACATGCCACTATGCCGACGGTTCAGAGAAGAACAATCCACCTTTTATAGTACGCTTTGGTTAACCCCCCCTGACAGACCAACAGAAGAAAAGCAGTCAGTTCCAAAGTCCAGGATGACTTCAACCATCGTTCTATTACGAAAACGGAACCCATTGGTCCGAAGGGCCGTTTGTTCGATAAGTCAAAGAAGAGGCGCATCAGGCCGACGGTTCAATATGCTGAATAGGCCTACATATAAAGAGTTTTATACCTCTCTCTCTCTCTCTCTCACACTAAGCTCCAAAATACAACCTAGGCCTACATATCACGTTCACGATTAATATTGGAGAGCAAAGTGAAGAGAGAGAGAGAGAGAGAGAGAGAGAGAGAGAGAGAGATAAAACTCTTTATATAAAGGCCTATTCGGCATATTGAACCGTCGGCCTAATGCGCCTCTTCTTTGATTTATCGGACAAACGGCCCTTCGGACCAATGGGTTCCGTTTTCGTAACATTGAACCGTCGGCATTAGTGGCACGTCGATCTAATGGGAAATATTTCGGACCATTGAGACGACGGAAACAATGAGTCGTCGGAATTAGGGGCAGGCCCCATGAGTACGAGGTTGTACAAAGGCCGCGTGTGTGTGCCCCGACGCTCACCCTGGCTGATGACGGCCTTGCGGTTGCGCCCGTCCAGGTCGGCTCTCTCGATGACGTGGTGCTTGGCGTCCACCCAGTACATGCGGTGGCCGGCGTAGTCGATGGTCAGCCCGTTGGGCCAGAACAGGTGTGTGTCGGCGATGACGCGGCGGTTGGAGCCGTCCATGTTGGAGTACTCGATGCGCGGCGTGGTGCCCCAGTCTGTCCAGTAGATCTTACTGGAGACGACACGCGCGCACACAAGACGCACACAGACACAAACACACACACACACACACACAGACGCAGACGCACGCACAGACACATCCATGGACATACACACACACACACACACACCCACACAAACACAAACAGAGATAAACAGTGAGGACTAGCTAACAAGACGAAGCCGCTTGTTTTGTATACGATGATAGAAGGACCTCTTTGACACAAACAACTGGCTCAATGTGTGTGTGTGTGTGTGTGTGTGTGTGTGTGTGTGTGTGTGTGTGTGTGTGTGTGTGTTTGTCAGTCCTCTGTTGCAGTTAGTTCCAAACCACCTTCAATAAGCTGCATCGTTCTGACAATTTCAGGTAGTTTTTAATATATTTTCAATTAGCTTATGTAGATGAGCTACCTAATAAGCCGAGCGAGTGTTCTCGCTTCTAAATTTCTCCAGGGCATCATTTAAGAATCTTTCTCCTGCCACCGCAGCGCGCGAGGACTGAGTGGAAAACATAGTTAGCCACCTCGGCTGTTAGGAAACACGTGTTCAGGGCAGATGCTCGCCTTTAGGCGAGACTCTGGCAGCAACACTTGAATCCCTCACTGCCCGTGTGCCACATTACAACTGGGACAACCCTACAGGGGATATATCTTTGAGTTTATGTTCCTTTGAAAACCATCTGCCGCGGATCAAATTCATTAAGTCCTGTGGTGTGAGAGCTGCCCAAGTGTGGATGTGCGCGAATGTGAGTGTGCGCGCGTTGTACGCCAGTATTTGTGCGTCCAGTGTGTGTGTGTGAGTTTCGGTGCCCTAGTGTGCGTGCCTGAGTTTGTGTGCCCGTGTTTGTTTGTGCGAGTGTGCGTGCAAGTGTGCGCCGAGTGTGTGTGTGTGTGCGTACCCCTCGATGGGGTGCAGGGCGATGGCGCGGGGCTTCTCCATGCTCTTCCAGAGGAGGACCTTGCGGTGCGTCCCGTCCAGGTTGGCCACCTCGATGCGGGACGTCCCGGAGTCGGTCCAGTACAGCTTGTCGTGGATCCAGTCGATGGCCAGTCCCCCTGGGAGTGGGACGGGGAGAGAGGAGAGGAGAGGAGGGGAGAGGAGAGGAGGGGAGAGGAGAGGAGAGAAGGAAAAGGAGAGGAGAAGAGAGGAGAGGAGAGAAGAGAGGAGAAGAGAAGAGAGGAGAGAAGGAAGAGGTGAGGAGAAGAGAAGAGAGGAGAGGAGAGAAGAGAGGAGGAGAACAGAGGACAGGAGAGGAGAAGAGAGGAGAGAATGAAAAGGAGAGGAGAAGAGAATAGAGGAGAGGAGACGAGAGAAGAGGAGGAGATTTTTAATATAACATTTAATTTAAAATAAAAGGTAATTTAATTTAAAATACAATTTATTTGCAAATAAAATGTAATTTAATTGAAAAATAAAATTTTACTTAATTGAAAATAATGTTTAATTTAATTGACAATAAAATGAACTTGAATTATTAAAATGTAATTGAATGGACCACGCCTCGCTCCTCCGGCCGCACGGACCCACCTGGGCTCTCCAGGCCGGTGGACACCACCTCCTCCACGTTGGAGCCGTTGAGGTTGGCCTTCATGATGCGGTCCAGCGTGACGTCCGACCAGAACACCAGCTCGTGGCTGTGGTGGAAGTCGAGCGCGATGGCGTTCTCCAGGTTGTTGAGCAGCAGCGTGTACTCGGAGCGGTGCGG
>NC_082395.1:2518818-2538429 GCF_031168955.1 Gadus macrocephalus | reverse complement strand
ACCATAGTGGGTTTGATCAGAACATAATATCCATACAATGTTTAACAGGCTATGAACGCTACTCAAAGGCATCAGCAGTCTTAGCAGTTCGGTGTGTGCAGTTGGCTACTGATATTCTCATGAGAAATTAGTTTTCAATTTCAGCTAATCTTCGCCCAACACTGCGCACACAGCAAATCGTAAAACAGGGCCAATGTTTCACTTTTTTTACAAGTCTCATTAAGACTCACACACATAATAAATTAGCGGTTATTTACTTATTCATGACGTTAGCTTCACAAGGCTATTGAAAGAAGTCAGCAATTCATGTATTCTAAAGAAATCTGCTCACTGGTGGTAGAGTCTTTCACTGTCGACAAATAACGCAAGATTTAACGGCTACCGTCCTCCACATCAGAGGATATTTCAGGATATTGCAGAGAATTTGTGGATTTGACGGCTCTAATATCCCGGGACACCACTTAGGTGCATGTCAGTAATAATACAGAGGGGGAAATGTCCATTCAAATATGATGCTCTAACATGAATGTTAGAGCATGTTTTCCAATGTCAATATACACACAATATAAAGATGGTGGTGTTCTCTTCTAGGTCCTAGTGCACTAGTGCTATATGGTGTTCTCTGCTAGGTCCTAGTGCACTAGTGCTTTATGGTGTTCTCTGCTAGGTCCTAGTGCACTAGTGCTTTATGGTGTTCTCTGCTAGGTCCTAGTGCACTAGTGCTTTATGGTGTTCTCTGCAAGGTCCTAGTGCACTAGTGCTTTATGGTGTTCTCTGCTAGGTCCTAGTGCACTAGTGCTTTATGGTGTTCTCTGCTAGGTCCTAGTGCACTAGTGCTTTATGGTGTTCTCTGCTAGGTCCTAGTGCACTAGTGCTTTATGGTGTTCTCTGCTAGGTCCTAGTGCACTAGTGCTTTATGGTGTTCTCTGCTAGGTCCTAGTGCACTAGTGCTTTATGGTGTTCTCTGCTAGGTCCTAGTGCACTAGTGCTTTGTGGTGTTCTCTGCTAGGTCCTAGTGCACTAGTGCTTTATGGTGTTCTCTGCTAGGTCCTAGTGCACTAGTGCTTTGTGGTGTGTTTTCTCCTAGATCTTAGTGAACCAGTGGTACATGCTGTGTCTTTTTCTGGGTCCTAGTTCCCATCTGAGGTTAAATGGTGCGATCTGCTAGGTCCTAATGCACATCTACTGCGATGGTGTGTTCTCTGTCGGTCAAATCAAATCATCAGAAAAAAAAGGAGAAATTAAAAAAAACAATCACTGTTTGGGGTCTTTATTAAAACACGTCGAGGGCTTAAGCTCCGATATCAAAGGTCGAGGAGTAATTCGATTAAAGGGCCATATCCGCTCTCACAACGTAACGGATACGACCGGGCTGGGAGACCCGCACTCACATGACTGGGAAGGCGAGAACACTCTGAGCAGTCATGCTGGATAAACTCTGAGGCTGTCCAAGGACATCCAGTTTCCATAGTCTGAGCACAACTCAGAAGCAACCGTGTCCTATGGGTGCTGCACGCACACACGCACACACACACACACACACACACACACTCCGACATACACTCCGTCATGAACACACACACACACATCTGACATACACACACACACACACACACACACACACAGCTGCAGGAAGACGAGTCATTCGCCTCCAAGTGGTAATGCATAGCCATTAGATATATAAATAAAAGTGTGTATTTATACGACCTGGGCTTCACTCTAAGCCCAGCAGCTGCACTCCATTTCAGGTTCCACGCACACACACACACACACACACACACACACACACACACACACACACACACACACACACACACACACACACACACACACACACACACACACACACAGCCTCTACAAGGCTACAAGAGAAGGTAGTTAAGCAGAGGTCAGGGGTGAACACCTAGCGACGGTTACCATGGCAGCGCTGACCCTTCGCCGCAGAGGGCTCGCGTGTTTGTGCTCGGCACGGACGGCCGCGGATCCGTTTCCGTCTCACGCAAAGCAAACATACGCCTGGCTTCCTGTAACATTTGTCTGCGCGCAAAAACAAAACAAACATGGCTGCCCCCCCCCCCACCCAACCACAACGTCAGCCATGTAGCAAGGGGTGTGTGTGTGTGTGTGTGTGTGTGTGTGTGTGTGTGTGTGTGTGTGTGTGTGTGTGTGTGTGTGTGTGTGTGTGTGTGTGTGTGTGCTTGTGCTTGTGCGTGTGCGCATATATACGCGTGTATGTGCGCGTGCGTGCGTGCGTGTGTTTTTGTGTGTGAGTGTGTCCATGTGAGAGTCTGTGTCAGCTAGCATGGGCCGGAGGCTTTGTGTGCACTAGGGTTGGCCGGTGTGCGTTTGTGCGTTGATGCGTGGAGGACCGCGTCCAGGCGGTACTTACGACAGTCCTGCTCGTCCGAGTCGTCTTCGCAGTCGTTGTCGCCGTCGCACGCCCAGGAGCGCCGGATACACTTGCCGTTGTCGCAGTGGAAGTCCAGCGGGGAACACGTGGGAAGCACTGGGAACAAACAACAAGAAGAACGGGCGGTGAGAAACGATCCAGGGCAGAAAGAGAGAGAGAGAGAGAGAGAAGAAACGAGGGAGGAATGAGGTCTGCAGTCATTGTGTTTATTCATATAAAAACACTTTATAGGACAGTTTAAACACCACGTTTTACTGCGTAGGAGAAGTTAAATAAGCCATGGAGGTGCCAGCACACAATCCTTTAATCCCTCTTCTTTGAAAATCACACAGAAAATAATTATTTCACTCAACCGACACTTGGATCCGTCATGGAAAATGTCTTGTGAGAGTAAAACACTGGATTCTTGTTATAGCAAGGCTGTGCATTTGATTTAATTTAGCTGAGTGAGAGAGCACACATTGAACAGAAACCCACACACTGAACAGAAACCCACACACTGAACAGAAACACACACACATTAGTAGCTTATCTGAATAGGTCATAGGTCAAAGGGCACACAAGACGATTCAAAGCCACTACAGTGCAGTGAGTACAACAACAATCCATGAGAATGGCTTTCATTTCCCGCCACAGATCCGACCACTTCCCTCTGACCACAACAACAGCAGCAGCAGCAGCAGCTACAGCAGCAGCAGCTACAGCAGCAGCAGCAGCAGCTACAGCAGCAGCAGCAGCAGCTACAGCAGCAGCAGCAGCAGCAGGTAACTGCCCCCTCAGTGGCCCTCTCCATAGGGCCCCGTCTGCCCTAACCCCACATCCTCTGTCCAGCCCACAGCCGACAGCACCAGGCCTGGATGACTGCCCCCCTTTGTCGTCCACAGACAGCACTCATTTAATTACCGGCCGCCAAAAGAAGAGAGATGGGGAAAAAAGGAGAGAGAGAGAGAGAGAGAGAGAGAGAGAGAGAGAGAGAGAGAGAGAGAGAGAGAGAGAGAGAGAGAGAGAGAGAGAGAGAGAGAGAGAGAGAGCAAAGGCGGGGATGAACACATGGAACCCATTGCAGTGGAAGCCACATATTTACAAACACACACATCCATCCCTCAATATGGAATCTGAGATTAAATATTGAAAGCGCAACGTAGGCATTATGAAAATGTGATTTGATTATGTCACTCATGCAGTTTACCAGCAAGACTCGAGAGTCTTGAGCGCGTGTGTGTGTGTCTCTGTCTGTGGGTGTGTGTGTGTGTCTGTGTGCGTGTGTCTGTCTGTCTGTCCTTATGTATTTATGTGTGTCTGTCTGTCCGTGTGTGTGTGTAATTATCTGTGTGTCTGTGTCTGTCTGTCTGTCCTTATGTGTGTCCGTCCGTCCGTGTGTGTGTGTGTGTGTGTGTATGTGTGTGTGTGTGTGTGTGTGTGTGTGTGTGTGTGTGTGTGTGTGTGTGTGTGTGTGTGTGTGTGTGTGTGTGTGTGTGTGTGTGTGTGTGTGTGTGTGTGTGTGTGTGTGTGTGTGTGTGTGTGTGTGTGTGTGTATCAGCAGCCCAACCCACCAAGGTGACTGAAGCCCCACTGACCCATTTACGTCTGGAAACCGAAATTAAATTATTGAGCAACGGCAAGACAGACGGCAGACAGAAACAGACACTCAACGGCTCTCCGGTGTCATCCTTCCCCTCACCGTCCACTCACCTCTCGGTGAACCCTCTCTCCGAGCGTCCGACCCGAGCGTTAAAGCTCTCCGACACTCAGACAGTGCGGAGATACGAAGAGACGGGTTTGTGTCAGGGACTAAAGCCGTGGCGATAAGCTGAACACGAGACATGAGATCATCGCGGCGCGCAGACAGTTCTATTATTCACATGTTTCGGGTGAACTACCGTTTTATACGACGCCAGCCCGGCGCTAGTAAACATCAGTGGTTTGCGATCACGTTTCATGTTGCAATTTCAATGGAGCGCTTATGCAGGCCTTGATGTGTGGATACATGCTTTGAAGTGAATGGAGGTCAAACGTATGGAATGCTGCTTTGAAACACTGAAGATGAGTTTGTTCTCATCTCTTTCTCTCGATCACAAACAAACTCAGGGTTGACCCTGTGGAGTGGACATTTGTATCGAACGGTAGATAACGTGCAAATATGCAAACAACCAATGTTTGCACAACGCTTGCAAACAACCAATGTTTGCGCACAAAAGGTCTCGGACACCCACATGAACACACAAAACCACAAACACACACTCACACACACAGACACACATATTACATACTTGCAAATATGTATTCCTAATAGATTTCATCCATTGTACACTACAAAAATAATATATTTCAAAACTGACAGTGACACATCTTTTCCTTTAATTTCTTGGATGGAGAAGTTCCCCAAACGTCCCAGATTACAGAGCAGCAGCCAGGTCTTCCCAGGGTGAGAACCGACCCACACCCAGCTGTTCCCAGCGCTCCTACCGCCAGAAAGTCCCACTGGCATACCAGCGGCAGTTCCCACAGGCGTCAATCCTATCTGATCCCTCTCCTCTCCACAAACACGCACATACCGACCGCGGTAAATTCAGTCCGGTTCACATTGGATCACATCGTACGGGTGTGTCTATGTCTCCGTTTTTTTTTTTACTTTGTGCGTGTTTTTTTTTTATTACGTGTCCCCAAAAAAAAAAAAGCGTCAAGCCTTCCTTTGAGGAGCCTTGGCGACACCTTAACGCGGGCCGTATGCGTCTCGGGAGGTAGAGCGGGTTGGATGGTGACCGGAGGGTTGCTAGTTCGATCCCCCGCCTCCTCCTAGCCGGGGCATCAGCCAGGAGGAGTGTCGAGGCGTCCCCGAGCGAGACCCCCACGAGCCGGCTGTCGCTCCCGCGTGGCTGACGCCGCCGACGGTCTGTGAACGTGAGCATGAACGGGTGAACGTGAGGCGATATTCTAAAGCCCTTTGAGTGGCCACTGGGTAGAAAAGCGCAGTATGAACGCGGTCCGTTTAGTCCATTTAACAGCGTCGCTGACTCCAGTCTGAGTGTTGCGGTGTCCGATACGTCCACCGCCTCCGCACCGCTGCTCCGTAACAGCGCACACAGACGGCCGGGTGCTGGACAGACGGATGGACGGAGAGATGGCGAGGATGAAGAGCGGCAGGGGGGGGGTAGACTCTTCGGCTTGGTTTGATGGAGGGGATAGGATAGAAACAGATGTGGTCCCATGAGGGAGGTAGCGGCGGTCGCCGGGTCTGATGGGAATATCTTATCTGATGGGCTAATAAGAGGCTAGCCTTCTGCTTCCCAAGCCCGGCGGTGACTCAGCTGCGGCTGGGACGTATTCTCTCACCCTGAGCATGAGTTCTGAGCCCCGATTTGATCACACCGGTGTAGAAAGGGAGAAAGACTCGACCAAGCAGTGCCTTGGCATGGGGACAAACACACACACACACAAAAGATAATAAGTCTTGCCACTGTTTGTGTGTGTGAGAAAGGATTGAGACAGGCCTTGTCCTTGAGCAAAACATTTCCCACACAAACACACCCCCACACACCTGAAGAGGAATTTATTCCGTCCATGCTGTGTGAATAAACACAAGAATTGGCAAATTCAAGGAAACGTCTCCATCAGGGGAAGGAACGCAGTGGTCAAAGGATGGATGGGAGGCATGTTTACACACACACACACACACACACACACACACACACACACACACACACACACACACACACACACACACTCTTTTCCCTGTGTTGATTCGGGGCCCCTCCATCAGCCCCTTAACTAGCCTCTCCCTGACCCAACAAGTGTCCTTGAGTCATTTATTGAGCAGACTCTTGTAAATATTTAGCAGAAGAAAGGGCGAACAAGAGGAGAACGTCAATATGGAGGAGTGTGTAGAGATAGACAGAGACATAGATAAAGGACCAAAATAAAGAAATAAAGAGAAAGATAGTGAGAGCGAGAGTGAGAGACAGGTGAGGAGGATTATGCTAATGCCTTTGAAGACAAACAACACGAAGGAGCCAGGCACAAAGCACGCCAGGAGAAGGACGGAGAGACATACAGAGAGACAGAGGCGCATGAGAGAGAGACACAGAGAGACATAGACAGAGAGACAGAGACACAGAGAGATATTGGGTGAAAGAGAGACAGCGATCTCCTCATGTTCGTCTTTGGAGTTCGGGAGGTTTAAATCTCCTCCAGACTCACGCTGGTCAGCTAAACCCCGGTCATCTGATTGGGCGGCGCTGCTGACACCAGAAGATCCAAAGGAAAATAAGTCTGGGGGGGGGATACGGCTAATGCATACTCACTTTTTTGTGGCGACTGTCATGTGGTGTTACTAATCTCTCTCTCGGTGTGTGTGTGTGTGTGTGTCTGTGTCTGTGTGTGTGTGTGTGTGTGTGTGTAAAGTTTGGGTAAATAAGGTATGGATAGGGTGGGTCTGCTTTTTAAGTGCCCACACATCACAGTAGGAGGTTGGCTGGGGGGGACTGAGATCCCTCAAGCAAAGCAGACCTCACAACATATTTCTTCAGCCCCGGGGATCTAGATATTATAACCCCAGCCCCCTCTCTCTCCCCCCCACTGCCCTACAACTGCCACTTCCACACCCCCCCAACTTCAATCCACACAAAAACACCCCCCAACACACTTCAGTCAGCCCCAAAGTGTTTACTGTTTCACAGCCTCAGCTTTACATCTCAGCGGGGGGGGGGGGGGAGTGTGTGTGTCAGAGTGTGTGTGTGTGTGTCAGAGTGTATGTATCAGAGTGTGTGTCTGTGTGTGTGTTTGTATCTGTCAGAGTATGTCATTGTGTGTCAGTGTGTCTATGTCTAAAGCGTTGGTGTTGCTGATTTTTAAATGAGCCCCAGAAATAAGTAGAGGGACAGCGAGTTTTGCAGGCAGGAGAAGGAAAGAAGAAGGCAGTAAGCAGCCCAGAAATACCATCAAATATTGAACTGTTCTGCCTGCCCAGGCCGCCAGGGCCTCGAGCCTGCCTGTGATTCCCTGGTCTGTTTCTATTTACTAGCAGCGGTCTACTCGGCTGTGGTTGGTGAATGAACATGGCCATACATTAAATATGGATGGAGCCGACATAAAGCAGACTACTATATGCTCTATTTGCTCGGATTCGGCCTCACAGCTGTCAAGCAGTTAGTGTTTTACGCGTTTGTGTTGTACGCGTTTTTTGTTTTACACGTTTGATAGACCAAGACCAATAATCGAATGTTCCTCTCTTCAACTTCTTGAAGCAGCTGTTACCCGACCGGCTAATGCATGCTGCTTTTATCTCCGCGGTACCCGTCACGGAGTCAATGGTAGCAGAGCATAGGGTTGTTGAAGACGATGTGGATTCTCGGTTCAAGATATTTCTCCTTGAATTCCAAGATGCAGAAAATAAACATCACCGTGCTTTTAAAGCCTTCAAGGAAGAATGGGCTCTATCGCCGTCATCGATCCCCGTCCCCCTTACGCATCCATCCCTTTTTAATCCTCCATCAGAACCCCTGTCCTGCTGGGGAAGCGCTTAAGAAAAACCTCCCTGTAAGTTGAGGGTACTCTGTCGTTCCTGTTGGAACCAGCTGCAGCGGGTGAATGGATCATTACGGAATTCTAAGGCTTTCAAAATCAATGCTTAACTGACTGACTACTGATAAGGTTTGAGCGCGAGTGTTTTTGTTTTTCAGAATCTATGCGCATACGTCATACGTATGCGCATAGACAAAAACACTCGCGTGCGTGCGTGCATGCGTGCGTGCGTGCGTGTGTGTACGTGTATGCAAGTGTGTGCGCTCGTGCGTTGTACACACGCACGCGTCAACGTCAAGATTAAGTGAAGCTCGTCATTTCTGTGGAAGCTCCTGTGATTTACACCCTCCATTTAAACTTCATCAGCGGTCATTAGCGGGTCGCCCTGGGCGTGCTCACCACCTGGGCTCCGCCGCGCGGCTCCCTGCCGCCCAGCCAGCCAGCGATGAGGTAAAGAGGCCGGTGAAAAGAACCAAAATAAACCGCACAGTTCAGACAGCCAGACCCGGAGACGATATTACACTCGTTCTGAACAAAGGGAAGAAAGAGAGGGAAAAAAAACGGAGAGGAAAAGGGAGAGGTGAACTATTTAAATGCCTTTTAGCACGGGCAGATTTATGGTCACAGCGTGGGGTCCATGAGTCCTCCCCCTCTCCCCAACCCACCGCATTCCCCTCGTGTGGTGGGCTTTAAAGATGAGCAGACGCCAAGTACGTGTGTGTGTGTGTGTGTGTGTGTGTGTGTGTGTGTGTGTGTGTGTGTGAGAGAGTGTGTGTGTGTGAGAGAGTGTGTGTGTGTGTTAGTGAGAGAGTGTGTGTGTTATGTGAGTGTGTGTGTGTGTGTGTGTGTGTGTGTGTGTGTGTGTGTGTTAGTTTAATAGTGTGTGTGTGTGTGTGTGTGTGTGTGTGTGTGTGTGTGTGTGTGTGTGTGTTAGTTTAATAGTGTGTGTGTGTGTGTGTGTGTGTGTGTGTTAGTTTAATAGTGTGTGTGTGTGTGTGTGTGTGTGTGTGTGTGTGTGTGTGTGTGTGTGTGTGTGAGTGAGTGTGTGCGTGAGTGTGTGTGTGTGTGTGTGTGTGTTAGTTTAATAGTGTGTGTGTGTGTGTGTGTGTGTGTGTGTGTGTGTGTGTGTGTGTGTGTGTGTGTGTGTGTGTGTGTGTGTGTGAGTGAGTGTGTGTGTTAGTGTGAGTGTGTGCGTGAGTGTGTTAGTGTGAGAGTGTGCGTGAGTGTGTGTGTGGAGAGAGAGAGAGAGGGAGGGCCGGTGGGGGGAGTGGGTTAAGGGCAGACATGATGGCTGCTAAGTCAATTTCCTCCGGGCCCCCGACTCCACCACAGTCCCCTCTCTGCTGCCATCT
Organism: Gadus macrocephalus; assembly: GCF_031168955.1. Classification (NCBI taxonomy): domain Eukaryota; kingdom Metazoa; phylum Chordata; class Actinopteri; order Gadiformes; family Gadidae; genus Gadus; species Gadus macrocephalus. The sequence goes on along the minus strand of NC_082395.1, from coordinate 2,529,147 downwards.
TCTCCCCCACATCCCCTTTAATAGGCCAGGATCCTGACACCCACCCGCTACTCCTAGACATATAAATACAGACGTGACCCCTCGTCGTTCAGGGATATTCTAGTCCTCTGCTGCCGCTCTCTCCCCGGGTCTTCTCGTCGGTCTGCTTCTGGCTCAACCCCACAACACCCCTGCTGGCTTTGTCTTTAGCTCACACTGCTGTCGTGAAACTTCTTCTGGCTTGGGGAAACTAGAAAGGCACACACACACACACACACACACACACACACACACACACACACACACACACACACACACACACACACACACACACACACACACACACACACACACACACACCTTTCTGCTCCGCCGCAACGTTCCTGTGAGTTCCACTTCCTAATTAGATCTGTGGACCACATGCTTCATCGGCAGAAACGGACCACTTTGACTCTACTGTTGAGTGAAGACACACCACGCTCTGTCTGTCTTCTCGGCTCTCTGCCTCACCTATGGGGTGTATTTGTGGGATCGCGCACTCTGACAATTGGACAAATGGTAATTTGATAAGAATTAGCCTTCCCCCTGAGGTGACACATTGCACATCACGCTCAAATCTTGATGGCACGACAGCAGAAATTCCTCAATTTGTCTGTGAGTATGTGTGCGTGCGTATGTGCGTTTGTGTGTGAGCGAGCAGCTATGCGTGTGCTATTTGTGTGCTCTACATCGCACCCCGTCACCTGTCAAACATTCCCGCTATTCCGCAGAAGCCAGCTCTGACATCTATATTCAAAGATTTAATAAAAAAACACAGCCTTAATAAATCCAACTCCTCGGTGTGTTAAAGAATGTCATTACAGGCGTAAAGCGCTGTGGCTCGGGTTTTTTACGATGCGACCGGGGCTTGATTCAATCAGCGTAATAGAAGCCAGGTCAGGTGTCCCACACCATCGCTCTGCACTTCTACTCTCTCCGAGTACGGGAGGGTAGTTCTAAGAAAAGGCGAATCCAAGGGCCAACCTCACTGCTCTACAGTGACGCAACAGAAAGAGCACGGGACACTAGAGTTGTTCCGATACCGGGACCAGTATTGGAAATTCCCTGAACCGCTCCGATAACATCACATGACTATCAGAAAATTTCAGAAATCAGAATCGGTATCGGGAAGGAAAAAATGGTATCGGAAAATCTCCACTAACTACTCAAAACTAAAGCGGGAACAACCGACCAATCCTAACGACCGCTTTGTCGGACAGCCCTCGTCTCCAGAATTCAACAAATGCTTCAGTAGTTAGTTTAGCTGCGGTTGCAGACTCTGTTGGTTCATGTCCATCGTGGTCAGGGCTAGGTTCATGCCCAGCCGCACTCACGGAGATTAAACAAAGAAGTTTAGTGTGCGCCGTGACACAAAATGTCAGACCGCAGACGAGGCTTCGAGCAGGGGGAGGGACAAGCCCGGGGGTGGGGGGGAGGGGTGGATCTATGGCTACACACTACAGCACTAATTAGAAGAGGAGACAGCGACAGACAGACGACTCAATACCGGGACGCTTTAAGATGACCCAAATCTTCCTCCTCCTCCTCCCAAAAATACGCTTAGTGATTTGAAGGACTGGTTGGAAGGAGTCCAAGGAGACACCTGGGCCCCGGAGCGAAGAGTAAAGTAATGTCTGAATCGATTAGACAGCACTAATGGATCGGGCGGACACCCTCTGGTATCGGGCAGAGGCTCGCAGTGTGTCCGCTCGGCGGTCGATGCGCCGCGATCAAACCGTCTCAGCGTTCCATCGGACAGGAATCAATAGTGCTCAGCCTCCCCCCTCCTCTCAAACCCTTTTAACTGCACTAGACGCGCCAGGGAAACAAAGATGGACAGAAGATACACGCATGCTAGCCTAGCATGCACTGCAATGGCAAAAAAAAAACAAGGGAAACAACGGCACAGATACACAGTTGCACTTAAAATAGTACTTAGCATTGTGTAGCATCTTCTAGCCATCTTTGTTGTCTACGGGGAATGGATTAACCCAGCGATTGTTGGTTCTATGAACATCCTTACTGTACCGACAGAGATATATTGTTGTTTCTCTTTCATCTGACAAATGTACAAATTATAAGACGCTTTGCCCTAAATGTGAATGTAAGATACTCTGCGCCATTAATGGCGCAGAGTATCTCGGGACTCAGCCTCCGGTCTGAGTCCCGGCTCTTATCGGTGGAGGGGTAAGAAGTGTCTGTTAACATTTCACCTGGATACTGACGAGAGGCGGTACGGCACCACTGTTTTCCACTTGACCAGCGGTTACGTTTCAACGGAACCCAGGGACCGGGTACAGAAGCCCTGTCTCACCCCCTGGCTAGACCGACACGGACTGCCTCATCCAGCCTCCACCATGCACGGACCGGGGCAGGAACACCGGGACAAACTATGCTGCTGGTCGAACGCTGGTCGGATCGCATGCGTCAAAATAATTAATAAGTGTCTTGACGTAATGCGGGTCGTTACAGTAAATGATGGTTTTTATGACAGTGAGCAGACGAGCAGGCGACGGCGCCTGAGTCACTGGGAGAGTCAGACAGCTGGATGAAACGGTGCACAATAACCACGCCAAAGACGGGAACGACTGCGTCATAAGATGAAAGAGAGGAGAGAGGGGGGGGGGGGTTGACTTACTGCAGCCGTCCTCATCGCTGTGGTCCCCGCAGTCGTTGTCTCCATCGCACTGCCACTGGGCCGGGATGCACGTGCACTCTCCGAAGGCGGAGACCGCGCACGTGAAATGGTTCCTCCCGCAGGAGCACTCGGCGCTGGCATTGGCCCCTGGAGAGAGAGAGAGGGAGAGAGGGAGAGAGAGAGAGAGAGAGAGAGAGAGAGAGAGAGGTGAGCGCGGCACACAGGCATCAAGACGAAGAGACTGGAGATCAGGACGACCCGAGGTCAGAGGGACCCTGAGGCACACCAGACAGAATCAATGGCAGACTCCTCATTATGCTCCGTTCCCCACCATACGTTTCCCGTTCCCACAGCCGGGCTCGACACACGGGACAGTCGGACAGACAGCGGTGACCTTTAGGGGCCCACTGCAGGAACCACCGGGATGACAGAACTTAAAGGTTAATATACAGATAGGAGCAGGCAGACATGTGGCCTGTGTTTAGTGTCAGGTGTCTAACGCCTTCCAAATAGATCGGCAGAATCATGGCAATCAGTTTCCCAAATTGCCGTTTGGTTTGGGTAAATGCAGAGCACGGCGAGAAGTACCGTGCGCTCCGCACAGCAGACGAAATGCAGGCTCGGCGCCAAAACAGGGTGCATAATTGATCTGCCGTCGTCTCTTTACTGCTGCCTTCAGCTTCTGAGACCGGCAAATAGTACACTGCTGTAAGCTACAGAACACACACACACACACACACAGTTTGACATTGTATCTTTTTCCTGTAATATAAACTTGGATTCGTGCGAAGATACGAGAGGACTTCAGCTCTTAAAGTGCTCGCCATGTGTGTGTTGGTGTTTATCTGGGATCTCATTCACATGCACTCCTACACATTCGCGTGTTTCTAAACAAGAACATTCTCAGTATCTATAATATGTTTAACCCCTTGTGCTCAGCCTCACATGTATGCTCACAGAGCCCCCCCCCCCGCTGGGCCGATGCACCCATTAAAACAACCGTACACTATCACTGCTACATGAAACGGGTCCCGGCCCCTTTTGTGGGGTCTGTTGTGGTTGCATTGGTGCAGTGTAGGCTGAAGACACAACGACATGAGCCTCTTCCAGTGACCTCGTCCACACCACAACGTGTCAGAGCTTACTGGTGTGTGTGTGTGTGTGTGTGTGTGTGTGTGTGTGTGTGTGTGTGGTCTCTGCGTTGCTCATAAAGCCCTCAGCGAGCCCAGGCCCGGCCAAAGGGACGTGTAACCTTCGGAGCCCTCCCACTGCACTAAATGAATGACCTTTCTTTTCATTTGCACCCCTTCTCTTTCTCTCCCCTCATTCTTCTCTTTTCACTTTCCCTAGTTCACTCCTCATCCTTGTTCTAGAATGATTTTTTAACAGATTGGAAAAAAAGGCAACAGATCCATCCAAGTCATTTTCTCCAATATCCCCCCCTCCCCGCCTTCCAATTTTCTTCTTGCCTTCTGTTTTCGGTGTCACTGTCCTCCCCTCCAGAGAGTGTGTCTTGATGTGCTCTAACCAGAGCTCTCTGTCTGGCCGTATGTGTGTGTGTGTGTGTGTGTTTGTTTGTATGCCTGCGTGTGTCAAACTGAAGCCACATCACAGCCCCAGCATTGACCAAACATGCTCTTTTTAAAAAACGTCTCCTCTGGCCCAGAAGAGACACAAAGCCCCACACCCGCCCCCAAGGAACAGAGAAGAAGAAGACACTGGCGGCAAGATGTTCTCTGGAGGACTCTTCTAGACGCTGCCGGTGTCCTACCAAACTCATTACTTGTCTACGGCGCTGTTTCAAATTTGAACGCATTGATGTGTTTTGGACTCGGGCGCAACGGTACAATAGGATTTAACCCACCGTACATGTGCAAGCAGGTCGGCCTAAATGCTACACAGTCCTCTAAGGGCACAGCACGCAGATTACACAATGGATAATGGATCCATCAAAGGGAAGGCTTTGTAAACTGCCGTAATGCACGCCATCTGAAGCCAACACGGTAAAAAGTCAAAGCCCCGATAATTAGCCCAGAGAGAGAAACAACAAGGTCAAACTTCACTTCCCGACTTGAAAGTGACGCATTCATGGAGCAGGTTATTCCGCGGAATCAAAGAGGTGGCCAGGGGCCCACTCGGGCTCACCAGGTGGTTATCACATGTTAGACGGGAGAGGAGGCAGAGGCATAAATAAGGAGGGGAACAGAAAGAAGCCGGGGCAGCCAGCCGTGGAGGCCCCGGGCTTTCAGACGCACCACCATGACGGCCGGGAAGACTAGTCCTAACAGATAATGATCACCGGCCCCGGTGTTATGAGGGCCCTACCGATGGGCCTGGGCCTTTGTGTGTGTGTGTGTGTGTGTGTGTGTGTGTGTGTGTGTGTGTGTGTGTGTGTGTGTGTGTGTGTGTGTGTGTGTGTGTGTGTGTGTGTTTCTGTTGGGGTGGGTCTGTATCTTTTCGTATGTGTGTGTTTTCGTGTGTGTGTGTGTGTGTTTTCGTGTGTGTTCGTGTGTGTGTTTTCGTGTGTGTGTGTGTGTGTGTTTTTCGTGTGCTTGTGTGTATGTTTGTGTGTGTGTGTGTGTGCGTTTTCGTGTGTGTGTGCCTTTTCGTGTGTGTGTGTGTGTGTGTGTGTGTGTGTGTGTGTGTGTGTGTGTGTGTGTGTGTGTTTCTGTTGGGGTGGGTCTGTATCTTTTCGTGTGTGTGTGTGTTTTCGTGTGTGTGTGTGTTTTCGTGTGTGTTCGTGTGTGTGTTTTCGTGTGTGTGTGTTTTTGTGTGTGTGTTTTCGTGTGTGTGTGTGTGTTTTCGTGTGTGTGTGTGTGTTTTCGTGTGTGGATTCGTGTGTGTGTGTTTTCGTGTGTGTGTGTGTGTGTTTTCGTTTGAGTGTGTGTGTGTGTGTGTGTTTTCGTTTGTGTGTGTGTTTTCGTTTGTGTGAGTGTGTGTGTCTGTGTGTGTGTTTTCGTGTGTGAGTGTGTGTGTGTGTGTGTGTGTACAGGTTTTTGTGTGCGTGCACGTGGGCGTGTCAGTTTTGATTGGTGGGTTTAGGGCTGTCGTACAAAGCTCTGTCAGTTACTGGAAGTAGCTCTTCACACGCCAGCGAATCAACAGGAGTGAATGTCTCCCAACCTGTCAGAGGTTCACACTGCAGGTTTTTGTTTATTTAGCAAGCGAGGCTGGGTTGATCGGGAGAACACAGAGAGTTTTACAGAGCTTTGTCAGTTACTCATGTTTGTCTGCATGACAACAAGCAGAAGTTCCCTTCTGTACTATGACTTTCAAAACATTTACGTGTTTGTGTGTGTGTGTGTTTTTTCGTGTGTGTGTGTGTGTGTGTGTGTGTGTGTGTGTGTGTGTGTGTGTGTGTGTGTGTGTGTGTGTGTGTGTGTGTGTGTGTGTGTGTGTGTGTGTGTGTGTGTGTGTGTCCCCCAGGCCAAAAGGAAGGAGTAGCAGACCACCAAATGGACGCAGCCCCGTCTTCAGAGAAGTTTACAAGCTCTCCCCGAACACGCTCCCATGGGGCTCAACCAGGAGGTGGTCCAGCGAGTGAAAACAAAAGACGAAACCCCAACCCCCTCCACAAAAGGAAAAACATCCCATAACCCACAAGGCCTCAACCCCAACCCACCTACAGCAGCGAACCCACCGCAGCTGGGCCGGAGGTGGTGGAAGGTGGAGGACACACAGGCTGGTCGGTCGACTCCAAAACCACGCTCACATCCGTTCTACCCGGTGGCATTCGGCCTCCATTTCCTGTTTCGCCCGCCTACCCGTAGCTGAGCGTTTAGAGCAGAGAGAGAGAGACAGGGGGGTGGGAGGGCTGGTGTGTAACAAGGCAGCAGACCCACACAATGACACCTCAGCCTCCGGAGAAGAAGAGTGGGTGGCCGCACTCTCTGACACCGTGTCAAAAGGCCGCCACATTAATTGGGCTGCAGACCTCCCCCGGAGACTACCTGGAGGGTCGGGACCGCCCTGTGTTGTTCTGCACAGTGTGTGTTAGCGCAGTTTGTACCGCTATTATCTCTGCTGCTAGGCTTCTGTGTGGGTGTGTGTATTATCTCTGCTGTTTGGCATTTGTGTGTGCAGTGTGTAGTGTGTGTACAATCCGAAGTGTGTGTGTGTGTGTGTGTGTGTGTGTGTGTGTGTGCAGTGTGTAGTCTGTGTAAAGTGTGTGCGTTTGCAATGTGTGTGTGCATGCGCTTCGGTGTGTGTATGCGGTTGTGTGTGTCGTGTGTGTGCGCTTGCTGAAAAGCAAAAACAAAGAGTGCGATAAGGGACAATAGGGGGCATCTGATGGTGGGAGATGTGCTACAGCCGCCCTTGGCGAGCGGGTCGATCCCCCGGTGTAATGCCTCCTCCCGCATTCACTCCTCACCCCTTCACTCCTTCACGCCCGCGTCTCTCCCTTCCGCTCGCCGCGCGCAGCTGCCTGAAAGCCTCCGTGCAGGCTGACAGCTGGGCCGCAGCACATCAACAACCTAACCAATCCCCCCCCCCCCCCCCCCCCTCACCAACCAGACGCCGCATCGCATTCAGCGGTGCAGAGGTCTGCGTCACGCGAGGCTGTGCCCCCCCAAAGTCGGGCCCAAACCGGTACCCCAACGAACAACGGTCTGCAGGGGAAAGACTGCAGACCCCCCCCCCCCCCAGCCCCGCCACACCGCCTTCCCCTACCCCTCATCCACCATGAATAGAGCCCTGATCATCTGTGATTCAAATCCACCAGTCGGAGGATGTGCAGGGAACAAAAAACTGCTCCATGAAGGAGTCAATCAGTGCCTGGTTATGCTTGGTTGTTGTTCTCTCTCTCCCCCCCCCCCCCTCTCTCTTCTCTCTCTCTCTCCCTACCCCCCCGGACTCCCAGAGAGAATGAGGTTCAGCCTCGTTTCAGTACGTTGTGAGAAGATGTGGCATTCCAAACATATTTGAACAGAAACGACACGGAAAGACGGATTTAGACCACACTAACTGCGGCGGGAAGATGCATTTGGTTTAACACAAATTGAGTGGAAAGCGCTCGAGAAATTCCTTATCAGTTGGACTCTTCCAGTACTCTCTGCACTCTAGTGGAGGACTTGAGAGCGCAATAGCAAAGGGATTCTTAAGCATACGCACTGCTGCGGTAAATATCCTTTAATCCTGAATCTCTTGGATGCAATGTACTACAGTTGGCTTTATCAAATTAGGTTTGCAGCCAACCACAATACTTTGTGTTGCCCTCTGGATTATTGATGGATGGGCTCGATGAAAGCTTGTCGCTCATTTCAAAGTAAGAGTTGGCAGAGAGAGAGAGGGGTGAGCATACTGTGAGCAGTGCTGGCCTCACAGATCAGGACCATCAGGTTGGCTTCCAGACAGGTGGGGAGCTGTCAGATTAGTGGGAGAGTTGTGTAAGTTGAGTTCCCAATCAATCATTAAAAAAATGACGAGAGAACAACAGCCGAGCGATTAAAAAGGGCAGCTTAATTGGGTCGGTGGAATGTGTGTTTTCATGGATGACTTCTCAGCAGTGGTTGCTTGCTGGATCGGCCTTTGATAGGCCCACGTTGATAAAGTTTGTGAGTCACAGTCAGTTTTTCAATGTCGTTTGAAGTCAATGACGCTTACCCTTTCCCCTTTTCTTCTCACACACACACACACACACACACACACACACACCAGATTCCGTGCGGTCACGAGGGCTCCCCGTTTATAGCGCCGGGCTGAACGACCGGGCCGCTGGCTCCGCCGCCGTCATCCTCGGCTCTGGCCGGCCTTCTCTTCCCCGGAGCGCAGCCAGTTCTCCGGCGCTGCCTACTAATTCATCCTGTGGGCGGCTCTCGATCCAGCCTGATGTGGAGCAGGACAGAACCCACAACCCACATGTTGGGCCCCGGCTCAGCTCAGCTCTCCCTCCCCCCCCGTCCCCCCGTCCCCGTCCCCCCGTCCCCGTCCCCGTCCTCCCAGGCTCTTGCTGTCTCCCCTTTTTAAAAAACAGCCCAGGGCCCGTCGTCACCCACTCATCCTCCTGACACACACACACATACACACGCGCGCACGCACACACACACACACACGCACACACACCCAGCGTGTAAATGTCCCGCCGACTGGCCAAAATCTGGTCCTCAGCAGGGTTCCCATCTCTTCCCACCTGCTCATCACAAACTTTCATTAAAACTCTTATCGGCTGCACAGCACTCAATCACACAATATGGCAGAGGGTGTGTGTGTGTGTGTGTGTGTGCGTGTGTGTGTCCTTCTGTTCTGTGTGTGTCTCTCTGTGTGTGCGACATCCATGCTGACCCTCCCAGTTATCTCTGGCTTCCTCACAGTGCTAGCATCATGTTCAGGGTAGTATGCTATTTCTGTCCTCGCTCGCTCACACAAACAAACACACACACAGTGGCTATTATCGCTAGCGTACATCGCGGCCTGCAGAGCAATCAGTAGCTCAGAAAAATACAATGTCCTTAATAGATATGTTTTGTTTTTAGACGATGAAGCGCCAGCATAATTGCGTCCCTCATGATAAATCCCGGCCCTGACTGCAGCGGGTTATAAATAGGGCCCGGGAGATCAAAACAGGGCGAAATCAAATGAAAGGATCGTACTGTAGTCATGCTGCTGCGTTTGCACACACACACACAACACATGCACAATACACGCTCGACACACACACAGAAAAGAAAGACACACACACACCGGACAGAAAGACAAACACAGAACCGAAAGACACACACACTGAACCGAAAGACACACACACTGAACAGAAAGACACACACACTGAACCGAAAGACACACACACTGAACAGAAAGACACACACACACAGACACACAGTAACAGACATACACAGACAGACAGACACACACACACAGACAGACACACACAGACACAGACACACACACACAGCATCGTCACCCGTGGTTGGGCATCAGCATACTCTCTGATGTGGGTTCAAAGATAAGGATGAATTGGCGCGGGATCAGTGGTTGGGTTCTGCACGGGCATGTGGGCATGTGGGCGGGCATGGAGGGGCGCGGGCTGGTGGCATTCAGGATGAGGGCATCTCTGCTCGTGTGTGTTTCGGAGTGTTTTAAAATGCATCGGGAACAGCAGCGATGCATTTAAAGATCAGGAACACAATCATCGTGCCGTGCCCCGGTTGTGTCATTATGAGCCACGTTTTGCCGGGTTGTCCCGTGCCAAGTTGTGTGTTTTTTCACGGGTGTGCTCTGGATTGCTGTGTGAGTGTAGGCACGGGGGGGGGGGGGGGGGGGGGGGGGCGAGGGAACGCGCCGTCCTACAATAGTTTCCACTAGTCAGCTCCTTTCAATAACTCCGTCCTCGCCGAACTAAAACTGCGCGCCTCGGGGACGAGACAAGCTTAAAGAATAGGAGAGACGCACGGAGGCGTCTATTTCAAACCTATAATTAACATTCTGTGCGACGAGGCAATTAACATGGGGTACTTACTCCAACGCGGAGGGCTGTGTTCGGGGGAGGCCTCGTGGCAGCTCAGGAGGATCTCGGTGTGTTTTGTGGGGATGCTGAAGGGGACTGTCATGGAGCATGGGTGGTAAATGACTTGAGGGTTTGAATGAAGCGCAGAGTGTAAGAATTAGGGTAGGGCGGTCCTATCAGGCTGCACATTAATAGGCCGTAGGCCCTGTTTACAGGACGACGCTCGCGGTTG